>NC_052172.1:2727944-2755231 GCF_902713615.1 Scyliorhinus canicula | reverse complement strand
ACACTATCTGGTGTGCACCACACAGAATATCAGAATTCTGGGAGAAAAGGATTGAGGCTCCGCAGGCTGTTGGCAACACCCCTTTCTCACCTGAGCAAAGGCTCACACGGGTTAACATACAGATTCAAGGGGCAGAATTTGTTGTATTCTCATTTGCATACAATCAATCAATGATATTCGCGTCACAATCCATTACATGGGGGCTGGTTTAGCACACTGGGCTAAATCACTGGCTTTTAAAGCAGACCAAGCAGGCCAGCAGCACGGTTCGATTCCCGTACCAGCCTCCCCGAACAGGCGCCGGAATGTGGCGACTAGGGGCTTTTCACAGTAACTTCATTTGAAACCCTATTCGTGACAATAAGCGATTTTCATTTTTTTCATTTTCAATCAATTTTCTTAGCATCCCAGTTATCACATATATACGGTTAAAATTGGTGTTGTCTTACCCGCCCCTAACTTCATACAGAAGTCATTCCAAACTAACACAAGGATATGTCCTGTCTGCAGCGGGGGACCTTGAGCTGAAACATTGCATTCCTTGTTCTGTGAAGCTGTTATCAGCAGCTGTTTGGATGCTCCCTAGGTTGTCATGAGGTAGTTCACACAGTTTGTAACATATTGTTCAGGAAAGTGGCTCGTTCAGCCATTTTGTGCCTTTAGTGTTACTTTATTAGCTAACAGCCATTTGTGTCCTTTTTGATATTAACAAACATTGTGTATACACTATTTCTACAAATTGCCTCTTCTAAACAGGCATCTAAGCCAATGAGTACCTTTTGTCTCAGCCGGACTATTCAGAAGTAATATAGGAGCAAAAATGTAGTTACAGAGCCAATTATAATTTATATCATAGTCCAGTATCACAAAATGCCTCCCAACAGCCAGCAACCAGCTACCGCCCTGCCGGGTCCCAGGTTCCTGCATTTCCCACACCCACCCTTAGACCGGATGCAGCCAGGGACCCTGGGACAAGTGGAGGGGGTGACGGCCGGCTTGCAGCACCTGCAGACACAGGTGGAGGAGTCTACCTGCCTGCAGGAGCAGGGAGTGGTCCCGGTCATGCGTGCCATACAGGCCGAAACCACACGTGTGAGGCAATGGTGTCAGACATGGGGAGCAGTATTCAAGGCTTGGGGCTTTCCGTGCAGTAGGTGTCCGTGGCCCACGACATGGCTGCCCTCTCACAGGAAGCCATGAGCAAGAACCGACTGCAGATCGCAGAGACGCTCAACGCCGTGGCCCAGCCCAAGCCAGCCATGGCCCAGTCTCAGCAGGCCATGGCCCAGCCCAAGCCAGCCATGGCCCAGTCTCAGCAGGCCATGGCCCAGTCTCAGCAGGCCATGGCCCAGTCTCAGCAGGCCGTGGCCCAGTCTCAGCAGGCCATGGCCCAGCCCAAGCCAGCCATGGCCCAGTCTCAGCAGGCCATGGCCCAGTCTCAGCAGGCCATGGCCCAGCCCAAGCCAGCCATGGCCCAGTCTCAGCAGGCCATGGCCCAGCCCAAGCCAGCCATGGCCCAGTCTCAGCAGGCCATGGCCCAGTCTCAGCAGGCCATGGCCCAGTCTCAGCAGGCCATGGCCCAGCCCAAGCCAGCCATGGCCCAGTCTCAGCAGGCCATGGCCCAGTCTCAGCAGGCCATGGCCCAGTCTCAGCAGGCCGTGGCCCAGTCTCAGCAGGCCGTGGCCCAGTCTCAGCAGGCCATGGCCCAGCCCAAGCCAGCCATGGCCCAGTCTCAGCAGGCCATGGCCCAGTCTCAGCAGGCCGTGGCCCAGTCTCAGCAGGCCGTGGCCCAGTCTCAGCAGGCCATGGCCCAGCCCAAGCCAGCCATGGCCCAGTCTCAGCAGGCCATGGCCCAGTCTCAGCAGGCCATGGCCCAGCCCAAGCCAGCCATGGCCCAGTCTCAGCAAGCCATGGCCCAGTCTCAGCAGGCCATGGCCCAGCCCAAGCCAGCCATGGCCCAGTCTCAGCAGGCCATGGCCCAGTCTCAGCAGGCCATGGCCCAGTCTCAGCAGGCCATGGCCCAGTCTCAGCAGGCCATGGCCCAGTCTCAGCCGGCCATGGCCCAGTCTCAGCAGGCCATGGCCCAGTCTCAGCAGGCCATGGCCCAGTCTCAGCAGGCCATGGCCCAGACTCAGCAGGCCATGGCCCAGTCTCAGCAGGACATGGCCCAGCCCAAGCCAGCCATGGCCCAGTCTCAGTAGGCCATGGCCCAGTCTCAGCAGGCCGTGGCCCAGTCTCAGCAGGCCATGGCCCAGTCTCAGCAGGCCGTGGCCCAGTCTCAGCAGGCCATGGCCCAGTCTCAGCAGGCCATGGCCCAGTCTCAGCAGGCCGTGGCCCAGTCTCAGCAGGCCGTGGCCCAGTCTCAGCAGGCCGTGGCCCAGTCTCAGCAGGCCGTGGCCCAGTCTCAGCAGGCCGTGGCCCAGTCTCAGCAGGCCATGGCCCAGTCTCAGCAGGCCATGGCCCAGTCTCAGCAGGCCATGGCCCAGTCCAAGCCAGCCATGGCCCAGTCTCAGCAGGCCATGGCCCAGTCTCAGCAGGCCATGGCCCAGTCTCAGCAGGCCATGGCCCAGTATCAGCAGGCCACGGCCCAGTCTTAGCAGGCCATGGCCCAGCCCAAGCCAGCCATGGCCCAGTCTCAGCAGGCCACGGCCCAGTATCAGCAGGCCATCACTGAGAGCATCGGCGCCATTGCCCAGCTGCTGGTCGGCGTCACCCAGACACAGACAGGAATGGCCAACTCCCTGAGCTCCATGTCTGCAAATTTGCAGACCCTTGTCGATACCAGGGCGGGCCTCCAGAACTGGCAGCGCCAGGTATCAACCGAGTTGGCTGCTCGGTCCGTTTGCATCCCCGACCCATGTCAAGGCCAGGGGACCATCGGGCACCCCGAGGGAGGAGGAGGTGCTGCGGCCGTTCCAGGTCTCCCTGCAGGGGAGGTCCCGGAACACCGCGATACCTCAGACTGCCCCCCCCCTTCCGTCCCAGGCTGCATCTGGTGGGCATCAGGCAGAACAGGATGGCAGCTCGCCATTCCCCTCGCCCAAGCCGCAGCCTGGCCCATCCAGGCCGGGCCGCCCCAGGAAACGGCCGCCAAAGGGGATGCCTAGTCACAGGGCAGGAACCACAGGAATCCACCTCCAGTTCTGCTGCACCGTCTGGGGAACCACCTCGACGTAGTCATAGGGCCTGCAAGGCCAGAAAATTAGACAGTGAGTAAGTTGGCACGGCTGCAGGGCACAGATTAGTTATAGGGACCAGGGCACGTGTATGAACTGTTTGTCATTAAAATCACTTTCACACCTACGGAAGCTGCCTCTGTGCTCTGTCCGATGCATGCGGGGGTGGGACGTGAGCACCAGTGCGTCTGAAGGGTGATGAGACGTCGAGTGTGAGTGTTGTGTGCGCACCCCACCCCCCCAGGTCGCACTCGCCACCCTACCCCCGGGCAGACGGCGGGTCCGTGTGCTGCAGTGTACAGGCCGCATGCTGGGACGGTCCAGGTGGAGGGTGGTACTGTGGCCGTGAGTCAGTGTCAGGTGGGAGTACCTTTAAGAAATGGGTGTTTATCAGTGATGTCAGAGTGTGGGTGGAGCTGGGCTGTCTGTCAGCTTTTTCCTTTTGTTTTAGGCTGTTTGCTTCAGGGTGTGTTTTAGTTTTGTTTTCAGTGTTGGAGCTGAAGCCAGACAGAGCAGGTGTACTGCTGTTCTCTCTGCCATGAAAAGACTATCTCTTGATCATTTGCTGAATTCAGAATTATAAATGTTCTCAGTCGTGAATGTAATCCTTCTGTCAAAAGGTGTTTCTTTTGTTTCTGGATGTTGTTTGGGAAGTTATTAAGGATTACTTAGTGTTGTATTCTCTGGGGGTTGTATTTGAATTGATGGTTGCTAAGATGTTCGCTGTATGTTTTAAAAAGGTTAACTTGAGTTCATGGAATAAACATTGATTTGCTTTAAAAAATACTTTTCCATTTCTGCCGTATCACACCTGTAGAGTGGGCCGTGTGCTCCCCATACCACAATCTATTCATAGTTGTGGGTCAGGTGAACTCCATGATACACTTTGGGGTTCTCTAAACCCTGGCCCATAACAAAATGGGGGCTCATCCGCGATAAAAGTCTATCTATTGGATTGGCTTTGTGAACTTAAACGGGTCGGAGAATCGCTGGGAGGGCATCGTAAATCCCACCCGGATACCCCGCGATATTCTCCGGCCCCCAAAGGTCCCGTCGATGTGACCCAGCCGTGCTGGTTGATGCCGGCCAGTGCGGAGGTAGGGGTCTGCGTGGGGCGGCCGCCGGAGAAGTGATGGTGGGGGGGCTGTGGGTGGCTGGCGGGGGAGGGGCTAGGAGGTGGGGTCTGAGGGGGGCTGGAGGGGTGCTGGGGGACTGGGGGTGGCAGAGGGGCTAGGGGGCTGGAGGGGGATGGGAGGGGCAGGGCTGGGGGAGGGGCTGGGGGTGCTGGGGGGGTGAGGTGGCGGCGGGCAGGGTGTGTGATGGAGAGGGTGCGTGCCGGGCAGGAGAAGTGGGGGTTTGGGGAGGGTTCCGGCGGGGGGAGGGAGGGGGGGGTGGATATGGGCGAAGGGGGATATGGGCGATGGGGGATATGGGGGAAGGGGATATGGGGGAAGGGGGATATGGGGCAACTCCTTCTCCCCAGGGCGTGTAAACTGCCCCAGATCTGCCCCCCCTCACCGACTTTCCCCGCCCCCCACCATCTCCTCCATAAATGCAGACAATACCGTCACCATCCCTGCCGGGACCAAGGATTTCGGCCGGGATCGATGCACCTTTGGGTCCAACACACAGTTTAGATCCCCCCGAAAATCAATTGGTGGGTATCCATATCCGGCACTGTAGCCAGCAGCCGTTTCATAAACGATCCATCGTCCCAATTCAGGGCGCTCACATTCACTAGAACCACCGACATCTCCTCTAATGCCCCTGCTACCATCACGTACCGTCCACCCCGATCAGCAATAACCCTCTCCCCCTGGAACCAAACTCTCTTATTAATTAAGATCACCACCTCCCGGGCCCGACTATCAAAGCCCGAGTGAAACACCTGGCTCGCCCGGGATTTCCGGAGCCTGGAGGGGCCCCGTACCCACATGTGAGTCTCTCGTAAAAACACCACATCGGCTCCCAGACTCTTTAAATGTGCAAAAACGCTCTCCATCCTTCCTGCTCCCCCCCCAGGCCTCGCACATTCCAGGTGACTAACCCCGTCGGAGGCCTCTCACCTTCACCCTCAGGTCAGCCTCCTGCTTCTGAAAAAGGATAAGGACCCCACAGAGTGGCCGTATTGCCCGATCTTCCTGTTAGCCTCGAACCCCGATGGAACGGAAATGTTCATGGCGTTGGTGTAAATACTGGAAAACGGGGCCGCACCCACGGCCCAAACCCAGGTCCAAACCCAAACTTCTCCAACTCCGGGAAAAGGTGCCCCCACTCCACCCAGCCGAACACCTTCTCCGTGACCAATGATACAATTATCTCCGGTACCGGCCTGGCCGCAGGGGTCAGCGCCACATTCAGCAGCCGTCGCACATTAGATACATACAGAGAAAATAGAAGCAGGAGGAGGCCATTCGGCCCTTCAATCCTGCCTCGTCAATCATTGTGATCATGGCTGATTATCACGTTCAGAACCCTGATCCACCCCCACACCCCTTGATCCCTTTCGCCCCAAGAGCGATATCGAATTCCTTCTTGAAATTATACAAGGTTTTGGCCTCAACTACTTTCTGTGGCAGTGAGTTCCACAGATTCACCTCTCTCTGGGTGAAGACATTTCTCCTCCCCTCAGATCCAAAAGGTTTACCCCTTATCCTCAAACTATGACCCCCTTGTTCCGGACTCCCCCACCATCGGGAACATTCTTTCTGAATCCACCCTGACTAATCCTGTTGGAATTTTACGTTTCCCTGAGATCCCCTCTCACTCTTTTAAACTCTAAAGATTAAAATTTTAACCCATTCAGTCTTTCCCCATATGACAGTCCTGCCCTCCCAGGAATCAGCCTGGTAAACCTTCGCTGTCCTCCCTCCATAGCAACAACATCCTTCCTCAGATAAGGTCACCAAAACTGCCCACAATACTCCAGCTGTGACCTCACCAATGCCGATACAATTGTGGTAAAATATCCCTATTCCTATTCTCAAATCCTCTCGCCATGAAGGCCAACATACCATTCGCCTTCTTTACTGCCGGCTGTACCTGCGCGCTTACTTTCAGCGACTGATGCACAAGGACACCAAGGTCTCGCTGTGCTGGTTTAGCACACTGGGTTAAATAGCTGGCTTTTAAAACAGACCAAGGCAGGCCAGCAGCGTGGGTTCAATTCCCGTACCAGCCTCCCCGATCAGGCACCAGAATGTGGCGATTAGGGGCTTTTCACAGGAACTTCATTTGAAGCTGACTTGTGACAACAAACGACTTTCATTACATTTCATTTCATATCCACCTCCCTCAATTTACACCTAATTGTGTTCCCATCTCCATCTGACCTGCCCAAGCCTCCCTTCTGCCATTGAATCTCTCCTGCACTCCACCCTTTCAGAGATACCCATTTGTTCTTTTCTCCCTCACCTCTCCCTGCCTCTGTACTTGCTTAAAACCTATTACATCTCCAACCTTTCCCAGTTCTGGTGAATGGTCATCAACCTGAAATGTTGGCTGTCCCCCCCCCCCCCCCCCCCCCCGCCCTCAGATGCTGCCTGATCTGCTGAGGATTTGCAGCATCTTGTTTTATTTCAGCTTTCAAACATTGTTTTGATATTCGTGTCAATTGGTAATTATTAATGACACTGACGGGAACAAATTCACAAAAGTTGTTTGCATTATAGAAGTGGGCAGAGAGATCGATAATAGAAATAGAGAGATAACAGGAGGTATGACCTTAAACAAAGGTTGGAATTACAGCTGAGGTCCTGGCCCAATATCCCCTCAACCTGCTTCACCCAAAACTGATACTTGGCCGTGACTCTCTCGGGGGAAATCCCACAGGGAAAACAATCAAACAATGAATCAGAAAAACTTCTGCTTTTTCAAAGAAGTTAGACATTCCACTTGTTTGAATCTTGACTATAACACACGGCAACATTTTAACACACTGTATATGCAAGAAAACACAAAATGATCAATTACCCCAAATGCTGGAATCCACCGGTCTGCAAAACAACCTGCTCGTTCTTTTTCAGTCAAATCAGTAGGAAAATTTCACACACCCATCGTACACTTTACTGACATCATTCAATATGTTTACATTGTAACTTCGATCTATTTTCTATGAAGCTGAATTACTTCCTTACCAATCAATTCAATTAGTTGAGAATATACCCAGAAGTTCTTTTAAAAATCTAACTCGATTCCAGTTCTTTGGTTCCCTGAGCAATCATGTCACAAATGCCAGCTGGAGTTCACACAACCCAAACATACAGACAATTCTGGAAATACAAACTCAGCAATGTCTGCATTTGCACTGTTAGAAAATACTCGGAATGGGAAGAAAATCGTCACGTCGGGCTTCAGGCTTCCTGACTTTTGCTGGGGTCCAGACACACTTGGAGCAGAAGACCTTCCCCAGGCACCAGTTATTTTTACACGCAAATGAAGTTATTCAACCTGGAGGGTCTTCACAACTGAGACCAACCTTGTTCTCATCCAACACATTGAGTGTTGCTGGACATCGAGCTCGTTTTTTATTCCAGATTTATTAGTTAATTGAATTTAAACTCCCCCCAAGCTGCTGTGGTGGAAACTGAACTCCAGTCTCTGGAGCATTAGTCCAGACGTCTGGATTACTGTCTGGTAACAGTGGTCACTATGCAACTGTCCCCATTGGCCAGTCGCTGCTGTTAACAACCATCCCCTCCCCAACTCTAAATATTGCCATGGGATCTTTTACGTTCACCTGAGAGTGGACAGGACCTCAGTCCAACACCTCGTCTGAAAGACAACACCTCAGGCAGCGCAGCACCACATTCGAAGCCAACTCCTGCCCCATCACACACCCCGTCTGATCTTCCCCTACCGCCTCGGGAAGGAAAGACTCCAACCAGTGGCGTGCAGAGGGGGGGGGGGGGGGGGGGGGTGGGGGGGGGGGGGGGGGTGGGGGGCGACGGTGCATTAGCCCCGGGGATCCATTGGATGGGGGCATTCAATCAGAGAAGGAAATAATTTTAAAAAAAAATTTAGATTACCCAATTATTTTTTTCAATTAAGGGGCAATTTAGCATGGCCAATCCACCTACTCTGCACATTTTTTGGGTTGTGGGGGTGAAACCCACGCAGACACGGGGAGAATGTGCAAACTCCACACGGACAGTGACCCAGAGCCGGGATCGAACCTGGGACCTCAGTTCCGTGAGGTGGTTGTGGTTACTAGGCCACCGTGCTGCCCCAGAGAAGGAAATAAGATAGTAATTTTAAAATTTCAGCGGTGATGAATCAATTTTTGGAGGCTCACCGCACAGCAGAGGCAGTTGTTAGCCCTTTTTTTATAAATAATTTTTATTGAAATTTTTACAAAATACAAAATATAAACATCTTAACTCTATTAACGTACAACCGCGGTAACACCCCATAAACAAGGCCCCCCCAGCTTCAAGAGCAACTTCAAACAAAAGGAAGAAACAAAAACAAAGAAAAAGAGAAAAGAAAAAAAACAAACAAAGGAGAGAGATAGCACCTTCCACAAACCCTTGTGCACAGTTCTCCCTCCCCCCAATCCTTACCCCCCCCCCCCCCCCCCCCCCCCCCCCGGGTTGCTGCTGCTGTCGGCCTGTTTCCCTACCGTTCCGCCAGGAAGACCAGGAAAGGCTGCCACCGCCTGAAAAACCCTTGTACTGATCCCCTCAGGGCAAATTTCACCCTCTCCAATTTAATGAACCCCGCCATATCCGAGATCCAGGCCTCCACGCTTGGGGGCCTCGCATCCTTCCACTGGTGCAAGATCCTCCGCCGGGCTACTAGGGACGCAAAGGCCAGGACCCCGGCCTCTATCGCCTCCTGCACTCCCGGCTCCACTGCAACCCCAAAAATTGCGAGTCCCCAGCCTGGCTCGACCCTGGACCCCACCACCCTCGACACCGTCTTTGCTACCCCCTTCCAAAACTCCCCCAATGCTGGGCACACCCAAAACATATGGGCGTGGTTCGCTGGGCTCCCCGAGCACCTAGCACACCTGTCCTCGCCCCCTGAAAAACCTACTTATCCTTGTCCCAGTCATGTGGGCCCTATGCAGCACCTTGAACTGTATGAGGCTAAGCCTCGCACAGGAAGAGGAGGAATTCACTCTCTCCAGGGCATCCGCCCACGTCCCCTCCTCAATCTCCTCCTCCAGCTCCTCTTCCCACTTCCCCTTCAGTTGCTCCACCGAGGCCTCGTCTACCTCCTGCATTACCCGGTATATGTCCGAGATCCTCCGACCCACACCCCCGAGAGCACCCTATTCCCCCGTATCGGGGCCTCCATCGAGCCCCCCATTTCTCCCCTGTGCCGTCTCCATTGCCCCCAAATTTTGAGGGTAGCCGCCACCACCGGGCTCGTGGTATACCTCGTTGGAGGGAGCGGCAACGGCGCCGTTACTAGCGCTTCCAGGCTCGTGCCCACACAGGACGCCATCTCCATCCTCTTCCACGCTGCCCCCTCCTCGTCCATTACCCACTTACGCACCATCGCTGCGTTGGCCGCCCAGTAGTACCCACAGAGGTTGGGCAACGCCAGCCCCCCCCTATCCCTGCCTCGTTCCAGGAACACTCTTCGAACCCTTGGAGTCCCATGTGCCCACACAAAACCCGTGATACTGCTGTTGACCCTCCTGAAAAAGGCCTTTGGGATAAAGATGGGGACGCACTGGAACAAGAACAAAAACCTCGGGAGCACCGTCATCCTAACAGACTGCACCCTCCCCGCCAGTGACAGCGGTAACATATCCCACCTCTTAAACTCCTCCTCCATCTGCTCCACCAACCTTGTGATGTTGAGCTTGTGCAGGGCCCCCCCAACTCCCAGCCACCTGGACCCCTAGGTACCTGAAGCTCTTCCCTGCCTGCTTCAGTGGGAGCCTACCAATCCCCTCCTCTTGATCCCCCGGATGCACCACAAACACCTCGCTCTTGCCCAGGTTCAGCTTATACCCCGAGAAACCCCCGAATTCTCCAAGGATCCTCATCACCTCCGGCATCCCCCCCCACCGGGTCCGCCACATACAGCAGCAGGTCGTCCGCGTACAGTGACACTCGATGCTCCTCCCCACCCTGCACCAGGCCCCTCCAGTTCCCTGACTCCCTCAATGCCATGGCCAGGGGCTCAATTGCCAACACGAAGAGCAAGGGGGACAGGGGGCACCCCTGTCTCGTCCCCCGATGCAGCCGAAAGTACTCCGACCTCCTCCTATTCGTGGCTACACTCGCCATCGGGGCCTCGTAGAGCAGCCTCACCCACCGGATAAACCCCTCCCCAAATCCAAACCTCTCCAACACCTCCCACAAGTACTCCCACTCCACCCTATCGAAGGCCTTCTCCGCGTCCAACGCCACCACTATCTCCGCCTCCCCTTCCACCGCCGGCATAATAATGACATTGAGGAGTCTTCGCACATTTGTGTTCAGCTGCCTTCCCTTCACAAACCCCGTCTGGTCCTCATGTATGACCCCCGGCACACAATCCTCTATTCTAGTGGCCAGGATCTTTGCCAGCAGCTTGGCATCGGCGTTCAGCAACGAAATCGGCCTATATGATCCACACTGCAGAGGGTCCTTGTCCCGCTTCAGGATCAAGGAAATCAGCGCCCGCGACATAGTTGGGGGCAAAGCCCCCCCACTCCCATGCCTCGTTAAAGGTCCGAACCAACAGGGGGCCCAACAGGTCCAAATACTTTTTATAAAATTCCGCCGGAAACCCATCCGGCCCCGGTTCCTTCCCCGACTGCATGCTCCCTATCCCTTTGACAACCTCCTCCAACTCGATCGGCGCCCCTAGTCCCTCCACCCGCTCCTCTTCCACCCTCGGGAAACGCAACCTGTCCAGGAAGCGCCCCATTCCACCCTCCTCCACCGGGGGCGCAGAGCAGTACAGTTCCCCATAAAAGTCCCTGAAGACCCCATTGACCTCTACCCCCCTCCGCACCACCTTCCCAGCGCTATCCCTCACTCCCCCAATCTCCCTGGCCGCGTCTCGCCTTCTCCCCGTGTTCATACACCGCCCCCTGTGCTTTCCTCCACTGGGCTTCCGCCTTTCTGGTCGTCAGTAGGTCAAATCTGGCCTGTAGGCTACGCCTCTCCCCCAGCAATCCCTCCTCCGGGGCCTCCGCATATCTCCTATCCACCTGCACCACCTCCCCTATCAGTCTTTCCCTTTCCCTCTGCTCCCCCCTCTCCCTATGGGCTCGGATGGAGATCAATTCCCCCCTCATCACCGCCTTCAATGCCTCCCAGACCGTCCCCACCCGAACCTCCCCGTTATCATTGGCCTCGAGGTATCTCTCAATACACCCCCGGACCCTCCCGGCCACCTCCTCCTCTGCCAGAAGCCCCACCTCCATGCGCCAGAGCGGACGTTGGTCCCTCTCTTCCCCCAGCCCGAGGTCCACCCAGTGCGGGGCATGATCCGAAATGGCAATGGCGGAGTATTCCACTTCCTCCACCCTCGACACCAGCCCCCCGCTCAGGACAAAAAAGTCAATCCTCGAGTAGGCCTTATGTACATGGGAGAAAAACGAGTATTCCCTGGCCCTTGGCCTCTCAAGCCTCCAAGGGTCCACCCCCCCCCCCCCCCCCCCATCTGGTCCATAAATCCCCTCAGCACCTTAGCCGCCGCCGACCTCCTACCCGTCCGGGACTTGGATCGATCCAATGGGGGATCCAGTACTGTGTTAAAGTCTCCCCCCATGATCAGGCCCCCCACCTCCAGGTCCGGAATGCGGCCCAGCATATGCCGCATGAACCCCGCATCGTCCCAATTTGGGGCACAAACATTCACCAACACTACCCGCTCCCCCTGCAGCTTGCCACTCACCATCACGTACCTCCCGCCACTGTCAGCCACCACCTTCAACGCCTCAAACGACACCTTCTTCCCCACCAGGATCACCACCCCCTTCCTCTTCTCGTCCAGCCCTGAGTGGAATACCTGGCCCACCCACCCCTTTCTCAGCCGGACCTGGTCCATCACTCTCAGGTGTGTCTCCTGGAGCATGGCCACATCCGCCTTCAGTCCCTTCAGGTGCGCAAATACTCGGGCCCCTTTGACCGGCCCATTCAGCCCCCTCACATTCCAGGTTATCAGCCGGATCCGAGGGCTCCCTGCCCCATTCCCCTGCCGATTAGCCATACCCCATCCCTTGCCCACCCCCGGCCAGCGTCCCACGCTCTGCCAGTTTCCCAAAGCGGCACCTCCCCCCCCCCAGCACTCCCTGCGTCCTCCAGCTCCTTCCTGACCGTTTCAGCAGCAACCCGGTAACCCCCCCCCCCCCCCCCCCCCCCCCCAGGCTAGGACCCCTCCTAACCCCCCCCCTCTACACCCCGGCGGCTCCCACCCTACTTTCGGCTCCTCCCAACGTGGCACTGCCCCTCCCCCATAGTGCCCATCAACCAGTCCACCCTCCCCCGCTCCTGCACGGGAAAAGAAAACCCCGCCTCCTCCCTCTCCCAGCGCGGGGACCCCGCAGAAAGCCCGCGCTTTCGCCCTGCCGGGCCCCGCCTCCTCCAGGGCCACTCCCATTGTCAGTCCCCCCCCACCAGCTCCCCGAAACACCCCGTTTACCCCTCAGTCCAAACCCGTCCACCCAACTCCTGCTAGAAAACCCATAAAGAAAACACCCGTACGGCATCACCCCATCCACCCTACGGCCACCCCACATCATACCCTTAACCCCGCAGATACACATACAGTATAAATAAATACAGTATTCTACAGCATCCCCCCTCCGGGGGACCCTCAGTTTGTGTCCAGCTTCTCGGCTTGCACGAAGGCCCACGCCTCCTCCGGGGACTCAAAATAGTGGTGCTGATCCTGGTAGGTGACCCACAGACGCGCCGGCTGCAGCATTCCAAACTTCACCTTCCGTCTGTGGAGCACCGCCTTCGTCCGGTTAAACCCGGCCCTCCGCCTCGCCACCTCCGCACTCCAGTCCTGGAAGATCCGCACCTCCGTGTTCTCCCATTTGCTGCTCCGCTCCTTCTTGGCCCACCGGAGCACACACTCACGATCCACAAACCGGTGGAACCTTACCAACACCGCCCGCGGTGGCTCGTTCGGTTTGGGCCTCCTAGCCAGAATTCTGTGGGCCTCCTCCAACTCCAGGGGCCCCTGGAAGGACCCAGCCCCCATCAGCGTGTTCAGCATCGTCACCACATAGGCCGCTAGGTCCGACCCCTTCAGCCCCTCCGTGAGGCCCAGGATCCGTAAATTCTTCCTCCTCGACCGGTTGTCCAACTCCTCGAACCGCTCCTGCCATCTTTTATGGAGCGCCTCGTGCACCTCCACCTTCCCCACCACGGCCGCAACCTCGTCCTCCCTCCCGGCGGCTTGCTGCTGCAGCTCCCGGATCGCAGCCCCCTGGGCTGTCTGGGTCTCCATCAGTTCCCTGTTGGTTACCTTGATGGACTCCAGCAGCTCCACTTTCAGATCCTGGAAGAGGCTCAGCAGAGTCGTCTGGACCCACTTCTTCAGTTCATCAAAACTTTCGCCGGCCGCCATTTTGTCCTGCGGGTCCCGATTTTTTTCAAAAGTTTTTCCTCCTGATTCTCTCCCTGCTCCGCTCCTGGTCAGCACCATGGGACCTCTGGGGAGACTCCTGGCCTCTTCCCCATCGGGATTTGCCTCTTAAGCTCCGTTGGGGGCCTTTAAAAAAGCCCCGAAGTCCGTTTTTTTCGGGAGCCTCCGAACGTGCGGCTCAGCTGGTCATTGCCGCTACCGGAAGTCTTGGAGAGGATTATAAGAGATACGATTTATAATCATCTAGATAGGAATAATATGATTAGGGATAGTCAGCATGGTTTTGTGAAGGGTAGGTCATGCCTCACAAACCTTATCGAGTTCTTTGAGAAGGTGACTGAACAGGTAGACGAGGGTAGAGCAGTTGATGTGGTGTATATGGATTTCAGTAAAGCGTTTGATAAGGTTCCCCACGGTCGGCTATTGCAGAAAATACGGAGGCTGGGGATTGAGGGTGATTTAGAGATGTGGATCAGAAATTGGCTAGTTGAAAGAAGACAGAGAGTGGTGGTTGATGGCAAATGTTCAGAATGGAGTTCAGTTACGTGTGGCGTACCACAAGGATCTGTTCTGGGGCCGTTGCTGTTTGTCATTTTCATAAATGACCTAGAGGAGGGCACAGAAGGTTGGGTGAGTAAATTTGCAGACGACACTAAAGTCGGTGGAGTTGCAGACAGTGTGGAAGGATGTTCCAGGTTACAGAGGGACATAGATAAGCTGCAGAGCTGGGCTGAGAGGTGGCAAATGGAGTTTAATGTAGAGAAGTGTGAGGTGATTCATTTTGGAAAGAATAACAGGAATGCGGACTATTTGGCTAATGGTAAAATTCTTGGTAGTGTGGATGAGCAGAGGGATCTCGGTGTCCATGTACATAGATCCCTGAAAGTTGCCACCCAGGTTGATAGGGTTGTGAAGAAGGCCTATGGTAGTGTTGGCCTTTATTGGTAGAGGGATTGAGTTCCGGAGCCATGAGGTCATGTTGCAGCTGTACAAAACTCTGGTACGGCCGCATTTGGAGTATTGCGTACAGTTCTGGTCGCCTCATTATAGGAAGGATGTGGAAGCTTTGGAACGGGTGCAGAGGAGATTTACCAGGATGTTGCCTGGTATGGAGGGAAAATCTTATGAGGAAAGGCTGATGGACTTGAGGTTGTTTTCGTTAGAGAGAAGAAGGTTAAGAGGTGACTTAATAGAGGCATACAAAATGATCAGAGGGTTAGATAGGGTGGACAGTGAGAGCCTTCTCTCGCGGATGAAGGTGGCTAGCACGAGGGGACATAGCCTTAAATTGAGGGGTAATAGATATAGGACAGAGGTCAGAGGTAGGTTTTTTATGCAAAGAGTGGTGAGGCCGTGGAATGCCCTACCTGCAACAGTAGTGAACTCGCCAACATTGAGGGCATTTAAAAGTTTATTGGATAAGCATATGGATGATAAGGGCATAGTGTAGGTTAGATGGCCTTTAGTTTTTGACTTCCCATGTCGGTGCAACATCGAGGGCCGAAGGGCCTGTACTGCGCTGTATCGTTCTATGTTCTATGTTCTATGGTAGCAGGGGCATTAGAGGAGGTGTCGGTGGTTCTAGTGAATGTGAGCGCCCTGAATTGGGAGGATGTATCGTTTATGAAACGGCTGCTGGCTACAGTGCCGGATATGGATACCCACCAATTGATTTTAGGGGGGGATCTAAACTGTGTGTTGGACCCGAAGGTGCATCGATCCCGGCCGAAATCCTTGGTCCCGGCAGCGATGGTGACGGTATTTTCTGCATTTATGGAGATGTTGGGGGGTGGGTTTGGGTACACAAGGTGTATCCGGGGCCTGATTATTTGATGCTGAGTCGGACCCTTCTAGCTGGGGTGAAGAAGGCTGAGTACTCGGCGGTGGTTATTTCACATCAGGCCCCACATTGGGTGGACCTGGTGTTTGATGTCGGTCGGGAGGGGCGTAGGGGGTGGCGGTTAGACGTATGGGGAGGCGGTTAGACGTCTGGGGAGGCGGTTAGACGGAGGGGGAGGCGGTTAGACGTAGGGGGAGGCGGTTAGACGTAGGGGGAGGCGGTTAGACGTAGGGGGTGGCGGTTAGACGTAGGGGGTGGCGGTTAGACGTAGGGGGTGGCGGTTAGACGTAGGGGGTGGCGGTTAGACGTAGGGGGAGGCGGTTAGACGTAGGGGGAGGCGGTTAGACGTAGGGGGAGGCGGTTAGACGTAGGGGGTGGCGGTTAGACGTAGGGGGTGGCGGTTAGACGTAGGGGGTGGCGGTTAGACGTAGGGGGTGGCGGTTAGACGTAGGGGGTGGCGGTTAGACGGAGGGGGTGGAGGTTAGACGGAGGGGGTGGAGGTTAGACGGAGGGGGGTGGCGGTTAGACGTAGGGGGTGGCGGTTAGACGGAGGGGGTGGAGGTTAGACGGAGGGGGTGGAGGTTAGACGTAGGGGGTGGCGGTTAGACGTAGGGGGTGGCGGTTAGACGGAGGGGGTGGCGGTTAGACGTAGGGGGTGGCGGTTAGACGGAGGGGGTGGCGGTTAGACGTAGGGTGCTGTCGGACTTGGGGTTCTGTGTGAGGATTCCGAGGGCCATACGGGAGTATGTGGAACATAATGATAATGAGGAGGGGTCTCCCTCGAATTTGTGGGAGGGGCTGAAGGTGGTGATCAGGGGAGAGATCAGAGTGTTTAAGGCACAGAAACAGGTGGATGAGATTCTAGGGGTGGGTTGTAGGTGAGTGAGGGTCACGGCCCCGGAGTTTTTGGAGCGCAGGAAAAATCTGCAAATGCAGTTTGACTTGCTGTCCACGGACAGGGCTTTGCAGCAATTGAGGCGGGTGAATGGGACGGTGTATGAGTATGGGGAGAAGGCCAGCCCTCTCTTGGCTCACCAATTAACGTAGCAGGATGCAGCCAGGGAGATTGTTCAGGTTAGGGATTTGGAGGGGAGGCTGGACTCAGCCCCGGATAAGGTGAATGGAGAGTTTATTTTATGTGAGCCTGTATAGGTCAGAGTCTCCGCAGGACGAACGAGGGATGGCAGAGTTCCTGGGTGGGTTTGGAGTTTCCCAAGGTGGGGGAGGAATTGTGGGTGGAACTGGAGGCACCACTGGGCCTGGGGAGATTCAGATAGCGTTGAAACACATGCAGGCAGGGAAGGCATCGGGACCGGATGGGTTTCTGATGGAATTTCATAGAAGCTTTTGGATCAGTTGGGCCCGCTGTTGCTGGGCATGTTTAGGGAATCTTTGGCACGAGGCACCCTCTCAGAGACGTTGGAGCAGGGGTCTATCTCGTTGCTTCTGAAAAAGGATAAGGACCCCACAGTGTGTGGCCATATTGCCCAATCTTCCTGTTAGATAGAGATGCCAATATATTCGCGAAGGTATCGGCTTTAAGGTTGGAGTCTTTCCTTCTGGAGGTGGTAGGGGAAGATCAGACGGGGTTTGTGATGGGACGGAAGTTGTCTTCAAATGTGGTGCTTCGCTGCCTGAGATGTTGTCTTTCAAACGAGGTGTTGGACTGAGGTCCTGTCCACTCTCAGGTGAACGTAAAAGATCCCATGGCAACATTTAGAGTTGGGGAGGGGATGGTTGTTAACAGCAGTGACTGGCCAATGGGGACAGTTGCATAGTGACCACTGTTACCAGACAGTAATCCAGACGTCTGGACTAATGCTCCAGAGACTCGAGTTCAGTTTCCACCACAGCAGCTTGGGGGGAGTTTAAATTCAATTAACTAATAAATCTGGAATAAAAAACGAGCTCGATGTCCAGCAACACTCAATGTGTTGGATGGGAACAAGGTTGGTCTCAGTTGTGATGCCCTCCAGGTTGAATAACTTTCATTTGCGTGTAAAAATAACTGGTGCTTGGGGAAGGTCTTCTGCTCCAAGTGTGTCTGGACCCCAGCAAAAGAAAATAGATCCAAGTTACAATGTGAACATGTTGAATGATGTCAGTAAAGTGTACGATGGGTGTGTGAAATTTTCCTACTGATTTGACTGAAAAAGAACGAGCAGGTTGTTTTGCAGACCAGCATTTGGGGTAATTGATCATTTTGTGTTTTCTTCCATATACAGTGTGTTAAAATGTTGCCGTGTGTTATCTTCAAGATTGTTTCCCTGTGGGATTACACCCGAGAGTGTCACGGCCAAGTATCAGTTTTGGGTGAAGCAGGTTGAGGGGATATTGGGCCAGGACCTCAGCTGTAATTCCAACCTTTGTTTCAGGTCATCCATCCTGTTATCTCTCTGTTTCAGTTATCGATCTCTCTGCCCACTTTTATAATGCAAATGACTTTTGTGAATCTGTCGTGCTCCAATCACACCCTCCATCCAGTGTCATTAATAATTACCAATTGACACGAATATCAAAACAATGTTTGAAAGCTGAAATAAAACAAGATGCTACAAATCCTCAGCAGATCAGGCAGCATCTGAGGTGGGGGGAGGGGGGGGGGAGGGGGAGACAGTCAACATTTCCATTTCAGGTTGACGACCATTTACCAGAACTGGGAAAGGTTTGGGATGTTATAGGTTTTAAGCAAATACAGAGGCAGGGAGAGGCCAGGGAGAAATGTGTATCTCTGAAAGGGTGGAGTGCAGGAGAGATTCAATGGCAGAAGGGAGGCTTGGGCAGGTCAAATGGAGATGGAAACACAATTACAAAGAACAAAGAAGAACAAAGAAAATTACAGCACAGGAACAGGCCCTTCGGCCCTCCCAGCCTGCGCCGATCCAGATCCTTTATCTAAACCTGTCTCCTATTTTCCAAGGTCTACTTCCCTCTGTTGCCGCCCGTTCATACACCCGTCCAGATGCATCTTAAATGATGCTATCGTGCCCGCCTCTACCACCTCCGCTGGCAAAGCGTTCCAGGCACCCACCACCCTCTGCGTAAAAAACTTTTCCACGCACATCTCCCTTAAACTTTCCCCCTCTCACCTTGAAATCGTGACCCCTGGTAAATGACACCCCCACTCTTGGGAAAAGCTTGTTGCTATCCACCCTGTCCGTACCTCTCATAATTTTGGATGCCTCAATCAGATCCCCCCTCAACCTCCGTCTTTCCAACGAAAACAATCCTAATCAACTCAACCTTTCTTCATAGCTAGCACCCTCCATACCAGGCAACATCCTGGTGAACCTCCTCTGCACCCTCTCTAAAGCATCCACATCCTTCTGGTAATGTGGCGACCAGAACTGCACGCAGTATTCCAAATGTGGCCTAACCAAAGTCCTATACAACTGTAACGTGACCTGCCTACTCTTGTACTCAATACCCCGTCCGATGAAGGCAAGCATGCTGTATGCCTTCCTGACCACTCTATCAACCTGCGTTGCCACCTTCAGGGTACAATGGACCTGAACTCCCAGATCTCTCTGTACATCAATTTTCCCCAAGAGCCTTCCATTGACCATATAGTCCGCTCTTGAATTTGATCTTCCAAAATGCATCACCTCTCATTTGCCTGGATTGAACTCCATCTGCCATTTCTCTGCCCAACTCTCCAATCTATCTATATTTTGTTGTATTCTCTGACAGTCCCCCTTGCTATCTGCAACTCCACCAATCTTAGTTTCATCTGCAAACTTGCTAACCAGACCACCTATACCTTCCTCCAGGTCATTTATGTAGATCACAAACAACAGTGGTCCGAGCACGGATCCCTGTGGAACACCACTAGTCACCCTTATCCATTTTGAGACACTCCCTTCCAACACTACTCTCTGTCTCCTGTTGCCCAGCCAGTTCTTTATCCATCTAGCTAGTACACCTTGAACCCCATATGACTTCACTTTTTCCATCAACCTGCCATGGGAACCTTATCAAACGCCTTACTAAAGTCCATGTATATGACATCTACATCCCTTCCCTCATCAATTAACTTTGTCACTTCCTCAAAGAATTCTATTAGGTTTGTAAGACATGACCTTCCCTGCACATTGAGAGAGGTGGATACTCAGCGAGACCTTGGTGTCCTCGTGCATCAGTCACTGAAAGTAAGCGCGCAGGTACAGCAGGCAGTAAAGATGGCGAATGGTATGTTGGCCTTCATGGCGAGAGGAAGAGGGATATTTTACCACAATTGTATCGGCATTGGTGAGGTTACACCTGGAGTATTGTGGGCAGTTTTGGTGTCCTTATCTGAGAAAGGATGTTGTTGCTATGGTAGCATTGGTAGCAATGGGCAGCACGGTAGCATTGTGGATAGCACAATCGTTTCACAGCTCCAGGGTCCCAGGTTCGATTCCGGCTTGGGTCACTGTCTGTGCGGAGTCTGCACATCCTCCCCGTGTGTGCGTGGGTTTCCTCCGGGTGCTCTGGTTTCCTCCCACAGTCCAAAGATGTGCAGGTTAGGTGGATTGGCCATGATAAATTGCCCTTAGTGTCCAAAATTGCCCTTAGTGTTGGGTGGAGTTACTGGGGTGGAGGTGTTGACCTCGGGTAGGGTGCTCTTTCCAAGAGCCGGTGCAGGCTCGATGGGCCGAATGGCCTCCTTCTGCACTGTAAATTCTATGATAATCTATGCTATGGAGGGAGGACAGCGAAGGTTTACCAGGCTGATTCCTGGGAGGGCCGGACTGTCATATGAGGAGAGACTAAATCGGTAAAAATTTTATTCATTGGAGTTTAGAAGAGTGAGAGGGGATCTCATAGAAACACAAAATTCGAAAAGGTTATTCAGGGTGGATTCAGAAAGAAGATTCCCGATGGTGGGGGAGTCCAGAACAAGGGGGTCATAGTTTGAGGATAAGGGGTAAACCTTTTGGATCTGAGGTGAGGAGAAATGTCTTCACCCAGAGAGAGGTGAATCTGTGGAATTCACTGCCACAGAAAGTATTTGAGGCAAAAACATTGTGTAATTTCAAGAAGGAATTCGATATCGCTCTTGGGGCGAAAGGGATCAAGGGGTGTGGGGGTGGGGGTGGGGGGGGCAGATCAGGGTATTGAACGTCATGATCAGCCATGATAATAATGAATGGCAGAGCAGGCTCGAAGGGCCGAATGGCCTCCTCCTGCTTCTATTTTCTCTGTATGTTTCTAATGTGCGGCGGTTGCTGAATGTGGCGCTGACCCCTGCGGCCAGGCCGATACCGGAGATAATTGTATCATTGGTCACGGAGAAGGTGTTCGGCTGGGTGGAGTGGGGGCACCTTTTCCCGGAGTTGGAGAAGTTTGGGTTTGGACCTGGGTTTGGGCCGTGGGTACGGCCCCGTTTTCCAGTATTTGCACCAACACCTGGAGCTTGGGGTCTATTCGGTTCCATCGGGGTCCGAGGCTAACAGGACGATCGGGCAATACGGCCACACTCTGTGGGGTCCTTATCCTTTTTCAGAAGCAACGAGATAGATCCCTGCTCCAATGTCTCTGAGAGGCTGTCCCGTGCCAAAGATTCCCTAAACATGCCCAGCAACAGCGGGCCCAACTGATCCGAAAACTTCTTTCAAAATTCCATTGGAAACCCATCCGGTCCCGGTGCCTTCCCTGCCTGCATGTGTTTCAACGCTATCTGAATCTGCTCCAGGCCCAGTGGTGCCTCCAGTTCCACCCACAATTCCTCCCCCACCTTGGGAAACTCCAAACCCACCCAGGCTAGTGACCGGCAGTGCTGTGGGGGGAGGGGCTGCTATTGCTGGACTATTTTGGTGAGGCTCAATCAGCCAAGAATGTTTTTTGGGGAGGGGCAGGGGGTGAGTTGAGGTAGCAGGCAGTCTGCTGGCTTGGGGGGGGTTAGGCAGTAGGTATGGAGGGGGCAGGGGAGGGGTAGGGAGTTAACTGTGATCAGGTGAGTTTCATAGTCTCACCTGTTTGGTGGGGCAGGTGGCCAGCTTCGGTGGGCCTGGGGCCTAGTAACTGGTGAAGACACATCGCGGTGGTAATGGCTGACTTAAGGGTGAAGGAGAAGTGAGAGGCCTCGGACAGGTTAGTCACCTGGAATGTTCGAGTTCTGAGGGGACCACGAAAGGCGGCGAGGGTTTTTGCACATTTAAAGAGTCTGGCAATGATGTGGTGTATTTACATGTGGGTACGGGGCCCCTCCAGGCTCCGGAATTCCTGGGTGATGGACCATGAATTGAACGCGAGACGGGTGTCAACGAGAGCTGGGGGGGGGGGGGGGGGGGGGGGGGTAGAACTGGTGGTATGAGTAGTAAGGAGAGAAGGAAAAAAAAAATGCATCCTTGCCTTCCCACTGGCCCAGACATTTAGCAACAGTACATAGTGTCCATACAAGGTCCATGGTGGTGTTGAAGTCAAATGGACTCGATCAGCCTTTTCGTTGCCCGTGACGTCCTGGCAGACCGCCGCAGTGGAGTTGGTGACGTTGGTTCAGCCGATGGTGGCGGTTTAGCTGATGTCCTGGACTCTGGGAGCGATGGTCCTTGAACTGTCTCCGTACCCCGGGCTGGGGGAGACGCCATGGATGGGGAAGGGGTGGCCTGGGTGGGGCGCTGGGGGAGAAAGGAAAGGGGGGGGTCTGTGGTGAAGGGGGGGAGGGCCGCACGCCGGCGGGTGCCAGGTCCCGGAGGGAGACCGTGTCCTGCCGACCGTCGGGGTACTCCACGTACGCATACTGCGGGTTAGCGCGTGGAGTAACTGGACTTGTTCCACCAACGGGTCGGACTTGTGCACCCGCACATGCTTCCGGAGCAAGGTGGGTCTGGGGGCGGCCAGCCACGTCGGGAGAGGGGATCCGGAGGACGACTTCCTGGGGAAAACAAGAAGGCGTTCATAAGGTGTCTGATTAGTTGTGGTACAGAGGAGGGAGCGGATAGAATGTAGGGCATAGGGGATAACCCCTTGCCATCGGGAAATAGGGAGATCTCTGGACCGGAGGGCCAGTAGAATGGTCTTCCAGATGGTACCATTCTCCCGCTCGACCTGTCCGTTACCCCGGGGGTTATAGCTGGTCGTCCTGCTAGAGGCAATGACCCTGTCGAGCAGGAATTGACGCAGCTCGTCGCTCATAAAGGAGGACCCCCGATCGCTATGTATGTACGCGGGGTAGCCGAACAGGGAGAAGATGGAGAGGAGGGCCTTAACGACGGTCAATGTGGTCATGTCGGGGCAATGAATGGCAAAGGGGAAGCGGGAGTATTCATTGATCACCGTCAGGATGTAAATGTTGCGGCTGCTAGAGGGAAGGGACCCCTTGAAGTCAATGCTGAGACGTTCGAAGGGGCGGGATGCTTTGATCAGATGTGCGCGCGCTCGGGGCGGTAGAAGTGCGGTTTTCACTCTGCGCAGATGTGGCAGTCACGGGTTACTGTCCTGACTTCCTCGATGGAGTAGGGCAGGTTGCGGGTCTTTATGAAATGGTAGAGACGGGTCACCCCTGGATGGCAGAAGTCCGCGTGGAGGGAGCGGAGGCGGACTATCTGCACGCTTGCGCAGGTACCGCGGGACAGGGCATCAGGAGGCTCATTGAGCTTCCGAGGACGATACAAGATATCGTAGTTGTACGTGGACAACTCGATCGGCCACCGCAAGATCTTGTCGTTCTTAATCTTGCCCCTCTGTACATTATCGAACATGAGGGCTACTGACCATTGGTCTGTGAGGAGGGTAAACTTCCTGCCGGCCAAATAGTGCCTCCAATGTCGCACAGCTTCGACTATGGCCTGGGCTTTCATTTCCACTCAGGCGTGGCGGAGTTCGGAAGCGTGGAGGGTTCTGGAGAAGAAGGCCACGGGTCTGCCCGCTTGGTTCAGGGTGGCCGCCAGAGCTACTTCTGATGCGTCGCTCTCGACCTGGAAGGGGAGGTACTCGTCGATGGCGCGTATCGTGGCCTTTGCGATGTCCGCTTTGATGCGGCTAAAGGCCTGGCAGGCCTCTGTCGACGGCGGGAAGGTCGTGGCCTGAATGAGGGGACGGGTCTTGTCGGCGTAATTGGGAACCCATTGGGCGTAGTTAGCGAAGAAACCCAGGCAGCGTTTGAGGGATTTGAGGGAATTGGGGAGAGGGAGTTCCATCAGGGGGCGCATGCGTTCGGGATCGGGGCCTATCACTCCGTTACGCACTACGTAGCCGAGGATGGCTAGACGGTCGGTGCTAAACATGCACTTATCCTTATTGTAAGTTAGGTTAAGGAGTTTCACGGTTCGGAGGAATTTTTGAAGGTTGATGTCATGGTCTTGCTGGTCGTGGCCGCAGATGGTGACGTTATCGAGATACGGGAAGGTAGCCCGTAATTCGTACTTGTCGACCATTTGGTCCATCTCCAGTTGGAAGACCGAGACGCCATTTGTGACACCGAATGGAACCCTGAGGAAGTTGTAGAGGCGCCCATCTGCCTCGAACGCGGTGTATTTGCGGTCACTCGCACGGAGGGGGAGCTAGTGATAAGCGGACTTGAGGTCCACCGTGGAGAAGACTTTGTATTTTGCAATCTCGTTTACCATGGCGGAAATACGGGGGAGAGGATACGCGTCCAGTTGCGTAAACCGGTTGATGGTCTGGCTGCAGTCGATGACCATCCGGTTTTTCTCCCCAGTCCGGACCACCAGCACTTGGGCTCGCCAGGGACTGTTGCTGGCCTCGATGACCCCTTCCGTCAGCAACCTCTGGACCTCGGACCTGATGAAGGATCGGTCCTGAGCGCTGTACCGTCTGCTCCGTGTCGCGACGGGTTTGCAATCGGGGGTGAGATTAGCAAACAAGGAGGGGGGGTCCACTTTGAGGGACGCGAGGCTGCAGACAGTGAGGGGGGTATAGGGCCGCCGAATTGGGAGGTCAAGCTCTGCAGGTTGCACTGGAAGTCCAGTCCTAGGAGTGCCGGTGCGCAAAGGTCAGGAAGGATAAGGAGTTTATAATTTTTAAAAACCTTCCCTTGGACCGTGAGGTCCGCGATGCAGCACCCGGTGATGTGGATGGAGTGCGAACCTGAGGCTAACCCTACTTTGTGTTTTACAGGGTGGACAGGGAGCGCGCAGCGTCTTACCGTGTCAGGATGTACGAAGCTTTCCGTGCTCCCGGAGTCCAGCAGGCAGTCCGTCTCGTACCCGTTGAGGTGTATCTGTGTCGTCGTCTTGGCGAGCGTGCGTGGCCGTGACTGGTCGAGCTGACTGGCCGCGAGCCGTGGAGAAGATCCGTAGTCGTCGTCGTTGGCGGCCGAGTGGGTGCTGGCAGGACCTTGTGTGCCAGTCCAGGATGGCGGCGCCCAGGACCCGCACGTGGAGTCGGGGCCCCAAGATGGCGGCGCCCAGGACCCACTCGTGGCGTCCGGGGCCCAAGATGGCGGCGCCCGCAGGGCCATCGTGGTTGCTGGGGGCGGGGTTAGGGGTGCTGGCGGGCACCCCTAACCCCATCGGAGCGGCTGAGAGCGGTGGCAGAGAGGCGCGCAGGCCGGGTGCAGGGGCCCGAGGGCGGGGGGGGGGAGATTGGTGCGGTGCGCTGGAAGGGCCCGGAAGGGCCCGGAGGAGAAGATCCCCGGTCGCTGCGCGGCACAGCAGCGACAGATTTGGCCTGACAGACTGACGAGAAATGGCCCTTCTTCCTGCAGCTCTTATAAAGGGCGGAACGGGCCGGGCAGTGCGGGCGGGGGTGTTTGGCAAGCCCACAGAAATAGCAGCGGGGCCCTGCGGACGTGTCGGGGCGTCCCACGGCGCAGGTCTGAGGGGGGTCGGGAGAGGCGGATGGCGGTGGGGAAGCATGCCAGGAGGCCCAGGGCGCAGCAGAGCGGCTGGGGACATCGGCGCGGGCATTTAAGTCGGCGACCTCCAGGGAGGTGGAGAGAGTCCGTGCCTCAGTTAGGCTGAGGTCGTCTTTTTCCAGCATCCGCTGGCGGATAACGGCGGACTGCATCCCAGCCACGTAAGCATCTCTGATCAAAAGTTCCATGTGCTCCGTGGCTGAAACTTCGAGGCAGGCGCAATTCCTCCCCAGGACAGCGAGGGTCCCGTAAAAATCGTCTCAGGACTCACCGGGGAACTGTTGTCTGGCAGCTTGTCCATGGCCACATCGTATTTTTTTCTTCCTCTATCATCACGTAGGCCGCCATGCCCACGCTGGAATGGAGAATATGAAGCTTCTGTGCCATGGTGGGGGGGCTGCTTGCGGTCGCCAGATAGCTATCGAAACACGACAGCCAATGCTTGTAGATTTCCGATGCGTTCGGAGTTTGCGGGCTTGATCCGGAGCTCCATCTTCAAATTCTTAGTAGATTAAATTGATGTACCATCAATTGAACGCAAGACAATTTGCTGAACAAAAGTATAGCTTTAATCTACTAGATGTTAGCCCTGCGGTCGATTACAGTAGAAGGACAACGCCCGGGAGTACTGGGTATTTATACCCCACCCTGGAGGCGGGGTTAACTCAGCCTCTCGACCAATCGGGGAACCGTCACATGACTGGTCTCAACCAAGAGAGGCACATGACCGACCAGGGCCAATGGTAAGCCGGTGTTCTGCACCAATGGCAGGCAGCTATGCTAATCATACCACCACATTGGGCGAGCCAGGTGTTTCACTCGGGCTTTGATAGTCGGGCCCGGGAGGTGGTGATCTCAATTAATAAGAGAGTTTGGTTCTGGGGGGAGAGGATTATAGCTGATCGGGGTGGACGGTACGTGATGGTAGCAGGGGCATTAGAGGAGATGTCGGTGGTTCTGGTGAATGTGAGCGCCCTGAATTGGGACGATGTATCGTTTATGAAACGGCTGCTGGCTACAGTGCCGGATATGGATACCCACCAATTGATTTTAGGGGGGATCTAAACTGTGTGTTGGACCCGAAGGTGCATCGATCCCGGCCGAAATCCTTGGTCCCGGCAGGGATGGTGACGGTATTGTCTGCATTTATGGAGGAGTGGGTGGGGGGGGGGGGGGGGGGGGGGGGGGGGGGAGGGGGTGGGGGGGGGGAAGGTGTTTGGGTACACAAGGTGTATCCGGGGCCTGATTATTTGATGCTGAGTCGGACCCTTCTCGCTGGGGTGAAGAAGGCTGAGTACTCGGCGGTGGTTATTTCACATCAGGCCCCACATTGGGTGGACCTGGTGTTTGATGTCGGTCGGGAGGGGCGTAGGGGGTGGCGGTTAGACGTAGGGGGTGGCGGTTAGACGTAGGGGGTGGCGGTTAGACGGAGGGTGCTGTCGGACTTGGGGTTCTGTGTGAGGATTCCGAGGGCCATACGGGACTATGTGGAACATAATGATAATGAGGAGGGGTCTCCCTCAAATTTGTGGGAGGGGCTGAAGGTGGTGATCAGGGGAGAGTTCAGAGTGTTTGAGGCACATGTGGACGGGGAGGCGAGGGAGGAGCGACAGAAACAGGTGGATGAGATTCTAGGGATGGGTCGTAGGTGAGTGAGGGTCACGACCCCGGAGTTTTTGTAGCACAGGAAAAATCTGCAAATGCAGTTTGACTTGCTGTCCACGGACAGGGCTTTGCAGCAATTGAGGCGGGTGAATGGGACGGTGTATGAGTTTGGGGAGAAGGCCAGCCCTCTCTTGGCTCACCAATTAACGTAGCAGGATGCAGCCAGGGAGATTGTTCAGGTTAGGGATTTGGAGGGGAGGCTGGACTCAGCCCCGGATAAGGTGAATGGAGAGTTTATTTTATGTGAGCCTGTATAGGTCAG
>NC_052172.1:2615676-2727444 GCF_902713615.1 Scyliorhinus canicula | reverse complement strand
TGGAGTCCGCCATCGTACCCCAGCACCAACACCCACCCGCCACCGCAAGAGGCTGCAACCCCGGTGCTCCGCAGATCTCAGCGACAGTTCGACCACCGGACAGACTTACTTTGAGACACCACCCCCGCCAGACTTGATTTTTTTGCAGGGGGTGAATGTGGTGAATGTAACTAATAATTCACAATGTATTTACCAATACCATTGTAAGCGCAGTAGCGTTATCCGACCACTAGGGGAGTAGCTCTGGGAATGCTCAGGAGTTTGTACAGGGCTCCACCCTTGGCTCCGCCCACGACTCCTCCCCCTGGACTGCTGTATAAATACTCTTGTCCAGAGCCAGCTCGCAGTTCATCGAGAGTTCAACGGGTAACAGGCTGGCTCTGTAGTAAGTAGATTAAAACCACTGTTCATATCTTAAAGCACGTGTCTTGTGAATTGATGGTTCCATCAGTGATCTTAATTAATAAGAGAGTTTGGTTCCGGGGGGGGAGAGGGTTATAGCTGATCGGGGTGGACGGTACGTGATGGTAGCAGGGGCATTAGAGGAGATGTCAGTGGTTCTAGTGAATGTGAGGGCCCTGAATTGTGACGATGTATCGTTTATGAAACGGCTGCTGGCTACAGTGCCGGATATGGATACCCACCAATTGATTTTAGGGGGGATCTAAACTGTGTGTTGGACCCGAAGGTGCATCGATCCCGGCCGAAATCCTTGGTCCCAGCAGGGACGGTGACGGTATTGTCTGCATTTATGGAGGAGATGGGGGGTGGGGGGAAAGTCGGTGGGAGGGGCAGATCTCCGGCAGTTTACACGCCCTGGGGAGAAGGAGCTCTAATTTTTCCCTTTGGTACAGAAGGGACTGGATTCTCCCGTCGCTGACGCCGAAATCCCGTTTGGCGATCGGCCGGAGAATCAAAGTTCTCGATCGAATTGGGGGCAGCGCAGCTTTCGCGATGCTCCGCCCTAAAGCGGTGAATCGACGGCCTCCGGACATCGCCTGAGGCCCCCCCCCCAATGCTCCGTCCCAACCGGCCAGGTTCCCGGCGGCGTTGGTCACATGTTGTCTCATCCGTTGGGAACTCCGCGTGGCGGCTGCGGACTCAGTCCAGCGGCGCCACAGTCAGGCGAGGGCCGGTACGCAGGCGGGAGGATTTAATCGGGTTTGGGGGGGGGAGTGGTCCGGGGCGCGCAAGTCGGCCAAAGGGGGGGCATTATTTTGTGGGTCAGTTCTGCGAGCGGCCTCCGCCATGTAGTACGGCGGGGTGGTTACAGGCCGCCGCCCTGCGTCAGCGCAGCCACAGACCCGCCAATTCTCTGGGCCGCATCGCCAGATAGAGCCGGGTGCTCTGTGCTGCCGGCATGCTGGCCCCCAGCCAAACGGAGGATCGATGCCTGTTTGACGCCATTTTTTCTGCCGCTGCCACGTTGCCGAGGGGACATAGCCTCAGAATCGGACAAGGTGCCCAAGGTGTATCCGGGGCCTGATTATTTGATGCTGAGTCGGACCCTTCTCGCTGGGGTGAAGAAGGCTGAGTACTCGGCGGTGGTTATTTCACATCAGGCCCCACATTGGGTGGACCTGGTGTTTGATGTCAGTCGGGAGGGGCGTAGGGGGTGGCGGTTAGACGTAGGGTGCTGTCGGACTTGGGGTTCTGTGTGATGATTCCGAGGGCCGTACGGGAGTGTGTGGAACATAATGATAATGAGGAGGTCTCTCCCTCGAGTTTGTGGGAGGGGCTGAAGGTGGTGATCAGGGGAGAGATCAGAGTGTTTGAGGCGCATGTGGATGGGGAGGCGAGGGAGGAGCGACAGAAACAGGTGGATGAGATTCTAGGGATGGGTCGTAGGTGAGTGAGGGTCACGACCCCGGAGTTTTTGGAGCGCAGGAAAATCTGCAAATGCAGTTTGACTTGCTGTCCACGGACAGGGCTTTGCAGCAATTGAGGCGGGTGAATGGGACGGTGTATGAGTTTGGGGAGAAGGCCAGCCCTCTCTTGGCTCACCAATTAACGTAGCAGGATGCAGCCAGGGAGATTGTTCAGGTTAGGGATTTGGAGGGGAGGCTGGACTCAGCCCCGGATAAGGTGAATGGAGAGTTTATTTTATGTGAGCCTGTATAGGTCAGAGCCTCCGCAGGACGAACGAGGGATGGCAGAGTTCCTGGGTGGGTTTGGAGTTTCCCAAGGTGGGGGAGGAATTGTGGGTGGAACTGGAGGCACCACTGGGCCTGGAGCAGATTCAGATAGCGTTGAAACACATGCAGGCAGGGAAGGCACCGGGGCCGGATGGGTTTGCAATGGAATTGTTAAAGAAGATTTTGGATCAGTTGGGCCCGCTGTTGCTGGGCATGTTTAGGGACACCTTGGCACAGGACACCCTCTCAGAGACGTTGGAGCAGGGGTCTATCTCATTGAATCTGAAAAAGGAAAAGGATCCCACAGAGTGTGGCCGCATTGCCCGATCTTCCTGTTAATTGTAGATGCCAAGTTATTTGCCAAGGTATCGGCTTTAAAGGTTGGAGTCTTTCCTTCCCGAGGCGGTAGGGGAAGATCAGACGGGGTTTGTGATGGGGCGGAAGTTGGCTTCGAATGTGGTGCTGCGCTGCTTGAGGTGTTGTCTTTCAGACCAGGTGTTGGACTGAGGTCCTGTCCACTCTCAGGTGAACGTAAAAGATCCCATGGCAATATTTAGAGTTGGGGAGGGGATGGTTGTTAACAGCAGCGACTGGCCAATGGGGACAGTTGCATAGTGACCACTGTTACCAGACAGTAATCCAGACGTCTGGACTAATGCTCCAGAGACTGGAGTTCAGTTTCCACCACAGCAGCTTGGGGGGAGTTTAAATTCAATTAACTAATAAATCTGGAATAAAAAACTACCTCGATGTCCAGCAACACTCAATGTGTTGGATGAGAACAAGGTTGGTCTCAGTTCTGATGCCCTCCAGGTTGCATAACTCTCATTTGTGTGTAAAAATAACTGGTGCTTGGGGAAGGTCTTCTGCTCCAAGTGTGTCTGGACCCCAGCAAAAGAAAATAGATCCAAGTTACAATGTAAACATGTTGAATGATGTCAGTAAAGTGTACGATGGGTGGGTGAAATTTTCCTACTGTTTTGACTGAAAAAGAGCGAGCAGGTTGTTTTGCAGACCGGTGGAGTCCAGCATTTGGGCTAATTGATCATTTTGTGTTTTCTTGCAGAAACAGTGTTAAAATGTTGCCGTGTGTTATCTTCAAGATTGTTTTCCCTGTGGGATTACACCCAAGTGAGTCATGGCCAAGTTTCAGTTTTGGGTGAAGCAGGTTGAGGGGATATTGGGCCAGGGCCTCAGCTGTAATTCCAGCCTTTGTTTAAGGTCAGACATCCTGTTATCTCCCTATTTCTATTATCGATCTCTCTGCCCACTTTTATAACGCAAATTACTTTGTGAATCTGTCGTGCTCCAATCACACCCTCCAACCAGTGTCATTAATAATTACCAATTGACACGAATATCAAAACAATGTTTGAAAGCTGAAATAAAACAAGATGCTGCAAATCCTCAGCAGATCAGGCAGCATCTGAGGGCGGGGGGGGGGGGGGGGGGGAGACAGTCAACATTTCAGGTTGACGACCATTCACCAGAACTGGGAAAGGTTTGGGATGTAATAGGTTTTAAGCAAGTACAGAGGCAGGGAGAGGCAAGGGAGAAAAGAACAAATGGGTATCTCTGAAAGGGTGGAGTGCAGGAGAGATTCAATGGCAGAAGGGAGGCTTGGGCAGGTCAAATGGAGATGGAAACACAATTACAAAGAACAAAGAAAAACAAAGAAAATTACAGCACAGGAACAGGCCCTTCGGCCCTCCCAGCCTGCGCCGATCCAGATCCTTTATCTAAACCCTGACAAGTGTGAGGTTGTCCATTTTGGAAGGACAAATAGGAATGCGGAATACAGGATTAACGGTAGGGTTCTTGGCATTGTGGAGGAGCAGAGAGATCTTGGGGTCTATGTCCATAGATCTTTGAAGGTTGCCACTCAAGTGGATAGAGCTGTGAAGAAGGCCTATTGTGTGCTAGCGTTCATTAGCAGAGGGATTGAATTTAAGAGCCGTGAGGTGATGATGCAGCTGTACAAAACCTTGGTCAGGCCACATTTGGAGTACTGTGTGCAGTTCTGGTCACCTTATTTTAGGAAAGATGTGGAAGCTTTGGAAAAGGTGCAAAGGAGATTTACCAGGGTGTTGCCTGGAATGGAGAGTAGGTCACACGAGGAAAGGTTGAGGGTGCTCGGCCTTTACTCATTAGAACGGAGAAGGATGAGGGGCGACTTGATCGGGGTTTATAAGATGATCAGGGGAATAGATAGAGTAGACAGTCAGAGACTTTTTCCCCGGGTGGAACACACCATTACAAGGGGACATAAATTTAAGATAAATGGTGGAAGATATAGAGGGGATGTCAGAGGTAGGTTCTTTGCCCAGAGAGTAGTAGGGGCATGGAATGCACTGCCTGTGGAAGTAGTTGAGACGGAAACGTTAGGGACCTTCAAGCGGCTATTGGATAGGTACATGGATTAGGGTAGAATAATGGAGTGTAGGTTAACTTCTTAAGGGCAGCACGGTAGCATTGTGGATAGCACAATTGCTTCACAGCTCCAGGGTCCCAAGTTCGATTTCGACTTGGGTCACTGTCTGTGTGGAGTCTGCACATCCTCCCCGTGACTGCGTGGGTTTCCTCCTGGTGCTCCGGTTTCCACCCACAGTCCAAAGATGTGCAGGTTGGGTGGATTGGCCATGAAAAATTGTTCAAAATTCTATGATTAACCTAGGACAAAAGTTCGGCGCAACATCGTGGGCCGAAGGGCCTGTTCTGTGCTGTATTTCTCTATCTCTAAACCTGTCTCCTATTTTCCAAGGTCTGCTTCCCTCTGTTCCCGCCCGTTCATATACCTGTCCAGATGCATCTTAAATGATGCTATCGTGCCTGCCTCTACCACCTCCGCTGGTAAAGCGTTCCAGGCACCCACCACCCTCTGCGTAAAAAACTTTCCACGCACATCTCCCTTTAAACTTTCCCCCTCACACCTTGAAATCGTGACCCCTTGTAACTGACACCCCCACTCTTGGGAAAAGCTTGTTGCTATCCACCCTGTCCATACCTCTCATAATTTTGTAGACCTCAATCAGGTCCTCCCTCAACCTCAGTCTTTCCAATGAAAACAATCCTAATCTACTCAACCTTTCTTCATAGCTAGCACCCTCCATACCAGGCAACATCCTGGTGAACCTCCTCTGCACCCTCTCCAAAGCATCCACATCCTTCTGGTAATGTGGCGACCAGAACTGCACGCAGTATTCCAAATGTGGCCGAACCAAAGTCCTATACAACTGTAACATGACCTGCCAACTCTTGTACTCAATACGCCGTCCGATGAAGGCAAGCATGCTGTATGCCTTCTTGACCACTCTATCCACCTGCGTTGCCACCTTTAGGGTACAATGGACCTGAACTCCCAGATCTCTCTGCACATCAATTTACCCCAAGACCCTTCCATTGACCATATAGTCCACTCTTGAATTTGATCTTCCAAAATGCATCACCTCGCATTTGCCTGGATTGAACTCCATCTGCCATTTCTCTGCCCCTCTCCAATCGATCTATATTTTGTTGTATTCTCTGACAGTCCTCCTCGCTATCTGCATCTCCACCAATCTTAGTATCATCTGCAAACTTGGTAATCAGACCACATATACCTTCCTCCAGGTCATTTATGTAGATCACAAACAACAGTGGTCCGAGCACGGATCCCTGTGGAACACCACTAGTCACCCTTCTCCATTTGAGACACTCCCTTCCACCACTACTCTCTGTCTCCTGTTGCCCAGCCAGTTCTTTATCCATCTAGCTAGTACACCCTGAACCCCATACGACTTCACTTTTTCCATCAACCTGCCATGGGAACCTTATCAAACGCCTTACTAAAGTCCATGTATATGACATCTACAACCCTTCCCTCATCAATTAACTTTGTCACTTCCTCAAACAATTCTATTAGGTTTGTAAGACATGACCTTCCCTGCACATTGAGAGAGGTGGATAATCAGTGAGACCTTGGTGTCCTCGTGCATCCGTCGCTGAAAGTAAGCGCTGCAATTGCTGGACTATTTTGGTGAGGCTCAATCAGCCAAGAATGTTTTTTGGGGAGGGGCAGGGGGTGAGTTGAGGTAGCAGGCAGTCTGCTGGCTTGGGGGGGTTAGGCAGTAGGTATGGAGGGGGGCAGGGGAGGGGTAGGGAGCTAACTGTGATCAGGTGAGTTTCATAGTCTCACCTGTTTGGTGGGGCAGGTGGCCAGCTTCGGTGGGCCTGGGGCCTAGTAACTGGTGAAGACACATCGCGGTGGTAATGGCTGACTTAAGGGTGAAGGAGGAGTGAGAGGCCTCGGACAGGTCAGTCACCTGGAATGTTCGAGTTCTGAGGGGACCACGAAAGACGGCGAGAGTTTTTGCACATTTAAAGAGTCTGGCATTGATGTGGTGTATTTACATGTGGGTACGGGACCCCTCCAGGCTCCGGAATTCCTGGGTGATGGACCATGAATTGAACGCGAGACGGGTGTCAACGAGAGCTGGGGGGGGGGGGGGGGGGGGGGGGGGGGGGGGGGGGGTGGGGGGGGGGGGGGTGTCAACGAGAGCTGGGGTGGGGTAGAACTGGTGGTATGAGTAGTAAGGAGAGAAGGAAAAAAAATGCATCCTTGCCTTCCCACTGGCCCAGACATTTAGCAACAGTACATAGTGTCCATACAAGGTCCATGGTGGTGTTGAAGTCAAATGGACTCGATCAGCCTTTTCGTTGCCCGTGACGTCCTGGCAGACCGCCGCAGTGGAGTTGGTGACGTTGGTTCAGCCGATGGTGGTGCTTCAGCTGATGTCCTGGACTCTGGGAGCAATGGTCCTTGAACTGTCTCCGTACCCCGGGCTGGTGGGGGAGACGCTATGGATGGGGGAGGGGTGGCCTGGGTGGGGCGCTGGGAGATAAAGGAAAGGGGGGGGTCTGTGGTGAAGGGGGGGAGGGCCGCACGCCGGCGGGTGCCAGGTCCCGGAGGGAGACCGTGTCCTGCCGACCGTCGGGGTACTCCACGTACGCATACTGCGGGTTAGCGTGTGGAGTAACTGGACTTGTTCCACCAATGGGTCGGACTTGTGCACCCGCATATGCTTCCGGAGCAAGGTGGGTCTGGGGGCGGCCAGCCACGTCGGGAGAGGGAATCCGGAGGACGACTTCCTGGGGAAAACAAGAAGGCGTCTGATTAGTTGTGGTACAGAGGAGGGAGCGGATAAATGTAGGGCATCGGGGATAACCTCTTGCCATCGGGAAATAGGGAGATCTCTGGACCGGAGGGCCAGTAGGATGGTCTTCCAGATGGTACCATTCACCCGCTCGACCTGTCCGTTACCCCGGGGGTTATAGCTGGTCGTCCTGCTAGAGGCAATGACCCTGCTGAGCAGGAATTGATGCAGCTCGTCGCTCATAAAGGAGGACCCCCGATCGCTATGTATGTACGCGGGGTAGCCGAACAGGGAGAAGATGGAGAGGAGGGCCTTAACGACGGTCAATGTGGTCATGTCGGGGCAGGGAATGGCGAAGGGGAAGCGGGAGTATTCATTGATCACCGTCAGGTAGTAAATGTTGCGGCTGTTAGAGGGAAGGGGCCCCTTGAAGTCAATGCTGAGACGTTCGAAGGGGCGGGATGCTTTGATCAGATGCGGGCACTCAGGGCGGTAGAAGTGTGGTTTGCACTCTGCGCAGATGTGGCAGTCACGGGTTACTGTCCTGACTTCCTCGATGGAGTAGGGCAGGTTGCGGGTCTTTATGAAATGATAGAAACGGGTCACCCCTAGATGGCAGAGGTCCACGTGGAAGGAGCGGAGGCGGACTATCTGCGCGCTGGCGCAGGTACCGCGGGACAGGGCATCAGGAGTCTCATTGAGCTTCCGAGGACGATACAAGATATCGTAGTTGTACGTGGACAACTCGATCGGCCACCGCAAGATCTTGTCGTTCTTAATCTTGCCCCTCTGTGCATTATCGAACATGAGGGCTACTGACCGTTGGTCTGTGAGGAGGGTAAACTTCCTGCCGGCCAAATAGTGCCTCCAATGTCGCACAGCTTCGACTATGGCCTGGGCTTTCATTTCCACTGAGGCGTGGCGGAGTTCGGAAGCCTGGAGGGTTCTGGAGAAGAAGGCCACGGGTCTGCCCACTTGGTTCAGGGTGGCCGCCAGAGCTACTTCTGATGCGTCGCTCTCGACCTGGAATGGGAGGGCCTCGTCAATGGTGCGCATCGTGGCCTTTGCGATGTCCGCTTTGATGCGGCTAAAGGCCTGGCAGGCCTCTGATGACGGCGGGAAGGTCGTGGCCTGAATGAGGGGACGGGTCTTGTCGGCGTAATTGGGAACCCATTGGGCGTAGTTAGCGAAGAAACCCAGGCAGCGTTTGAGGGATTTGAGGGTATTAGGGAGAGGGAGTTCCATCAGGGGGCGCATGCGTTCGGGGTCGGGGCCTATCACTCCGTTACGCACTACGTAGCCGAGGATGGCTAGACGGTCGGTGCGAAACACGCACTTATCCTTATTGTAAGTCAGGTTAAGGAGTTTTGCTGTTTGGAGGTATTTTCGGAGGTTGGTGTCATGGTCTTGCTGGTCGTGGCCGCAGATGGTGACGTTATCGAGATACGGGAAGGTAGCCCGTACTTGTCGACCATTCGGTCCATCTCCCGTTGGAAGACTGAGACCCCATTTGTGACACCGAATGGAACCCTGAGGATGGGCGCCCATCAGCCTCGAACGCGGTGTATTTGCGGTCACTCGCACGGATGAGGAGCTGGTGATAGGCGGACTTGAGGTCCACCGTGGAGAAGACTTTGTATTTTGCAATCTCGTTTACCATGGCGGAAATACGGGGGAAAGGATACGCGTCCAGTTGCGTAAACCGGTTGATGGTCTGGCTGTAGTCGATGACCATCCGGTTTTTCTCCCCAGTCCTCGGACCTGATGAAGGTCCGGTCCTGGGCGCTGTACCGTCTGCTCCGTGTCGCGACGGGATTGCAATCGGGGGTGAGATTAGCAAACAAGGAGGGACGCGAGGCTGCAGACAGTGAGGGGGGTATAGGGCCGCCGAATTGGGAGGTCAAGCTCTGCAGGTTGCACTGGAAGTCCAGTCCTAGGAGTGCCGGTGCGCAAAGGTCGGGAAGGATAAGGAGATTATAATTTTTTTAAATCTTCCCCTGGACCGTGAGGTCCGCGATGCAGCACCCAGTGATGTGGATGGAGTGCGAACCTGAGGCTAACCCTACTTTGTGTTTTACAGGGTGGACAGGGAGTGCGCAGCGTCTTACCGTGTCAGGGTGTACGAAGCTGTCCGTGCTCCCGGAGTCCAGCAGGCAGTCCGTCTCGTACCCGTTGAGGTGTATCTGTGTCGTCGTCTTGGCGAGCGTGTGTGGACGTGACTGGCCGAGCTGAATGGCCGCGAGCCGTGGAGAAGATCTGTAGTCGGCGACGGCGGCGGCAGAGTGGGTGCTGGCAGGACCTTGTGTGCCAGTCCAGGATGGCGGCGCCCAGAACCCGCACGTGGGGTGGGGGCCCCAAGATGGCGGCGCCCGCAGGGCCATCGTGGTTGCTGGGGGCGGGGTTAGCAGTGACGGCAGGCCGATCGGAGCGGCTGAGAGCGGGGGCAGAGAGGCGCGCAGGCCGGGCGCAGGGGCCCGGGGGCAGGGGGGGGGGGGAGATTGGTGCGGTGCGCTGGAAGGGCCCGGAAGGGCCCGGAGGAGAAGATCCCCAGTTGCTGCGCGGCACAGCAGCGACCGATTTGGCCTGACAGACCGACGAGAAATGGCCCTTCTTCCCGCAGCTCTTACAAAGGGCGGAACGGGCCGGGCAGCGCGGGCGAGGGTGTTTGGCAAGCCCACAGAAATAGCAGCGGGGCCCCGCGGACTTGTCGGGGGGGGTCTGAGGGGGGTCGGGAGGGGCGGATAGCGGTGGGGAAGCATGCCAGGAGGCCCAGGGCGCAGCAGAGCGGCTGGGGACATAGGCGCGGGCATTTAAGTCGGCGACCTCCAGGGAGGTGGAGAGAGTCCGTGCCTCAGTTAGGCTGAGGTCGTCTTTTTCCAGCATCTGCTGGCGGATAACGGCGGACTGCATCCCAGCCACGTAAGCATCTCTGATCAAAAGTTCCATGTGCTCCGTGGCTGAAACTTCGAGGCAGGCGCAATTCCTCCCCAGGACAGCGAGGGCCCCGTAAAAATCGTCTAAGGACTCACCGGGGAACTGTTGTCTGGCAGCTTGTCCATGGCCACATCGTATTTTTTTCTTCCTCTATCATCGCGTAGGCCGCCATGCCCACGCTGGAATGGAGAATATGAAGCTTCTGTGCCATGGTGGGGGGGCTGCTTGCGGTCGCCAGATAGCTATCGAAACACGACAGCCAATGCTTGTAGATTTCCGATGCGTTCGGAGTTTGCGGGCTGATGCGGAGCTCCATCTTCAAATTCTTAGTAGATTAAATTGATGTACCATCAATTGAACGCGAGATGAGTTGCTGAACAAAAGTATAGCTTTAATCTACTAGATGTTAGCCCTGCGGTTGATTACAGTAGAAGGACGACGCCCGGGAGTACTGGGTATTTATACCCCACCCTCGAGGCGGGGTTAACTCAGCCTCTCGACCAATCGGGGAACGGTCACATGACTGGTCTCAACTAAGAGAGGCACATGACCAACCAGGGCCAATGGTAAGCCGGTGTTCTGCACCAATGGCAGGCAGCTATGCTAATCATACCACCACACTGGGAGAGCCAGGTGTTTCACTCGGGCTTTGATAGTCGGGCCCGGGAGGTGGTGATCTTAATTAATAAGAGAGTTTGGTTCCGGGGGGAGAGGATTATAGCTGATCGGGGTGGACGGTACGTGATGGTAGCAGGGGCATTAGAGGAGATGTCGGTGGTTCTAGTGAATGTGAGCGCCCTGAATTGGGACGATGTATCGTTTATGAAACGGCTGCTGGCTACAGTGCCGGATATGGATACCCACCAATTGATTTTAGGGGGGATCTAAACTGTGTGTTGGACCCGAAGGTGCATCGATCCCGGCCGAAATCCTTGGTCCCGGCAGGGATGGTGACGGTATTGTCTGCATTTATGGAGATGTTGGGGGGTGGGTTTGGGTACACAAGGTGTATCCGGTGCCTGATTATTTGATGCTGAGTCGGACCCTTCTCGCTGGGGTGAAGAAGGCTGAGTTCTCGGCGGTGGTTATTTCACATCAGGCCCCACATTGGGTGGACCTGGTGTTTGATGTCGGTCGCGAGGGTCGTAGGGGGAGGCGGTTAGACGGAGGGGGTGGCGGTTAGACGTAGGGGGTGGCGGTTAGACGGAGGGGGAGGCGGTTAGACGGAGGGGGTGGCGGTTAGACGGAGGGGGTAGCGGTTAGACGGAGGGGGTGGCGGTTAGACGTAGGGGGTGGCGGTTAGACGGAGGGTGCTGTCGGACTTGGGGTTCTGTGTGAGGATTCCGAGGGCCATACGGGAGTGTGTGGAACATAATGATAATGAGGAGGGGTCTCCCTCGAATTTGTGGGGGGACGCCGAATGTGGTGATCAGGGGAGAGATCAGTGTTTAAGGCACATGTGGACGGGGAGGCGAGGGAGGAGCGACAGAAACAGGTGGATGAGATTCTAGGGGTGGGTCGTAGGTGAGTGAGGGTCACGACCCCGGAGTTTTTGGAGCGCAGCAAAAATCTACAAATATGGTTTCACTTGCTGTCCACGGACCGGCTTTGCAGCAATTGAGGCGGGTGAATGGGACGGTGTATGAGTTTGGGGAGAAGGCCAGCCCTCTCTTGGCTCACCAATTAACATAGCAGGATGCGGCCAGGGAGATTGTTCAGGTTAGGGATTTGGAGGGGAGGCTGGACTCAGCCCCGGATAAGGTGAATGGAGAGTTTATTTTATGTGAGCCTGTATAGGTCAGAGCCTCCGCAGGACGAACGAGGGATGGCAGAGTTCCTGGGTGGGTTTGGAGTTTCCCAAGGTGGGGGAGGAATTGTGGGTGGAACTGGAGGCACCACTGGGCCTGGGGGAGATTCAGATAGCGAAACACATGCAGGCAGGGAAGGCACCGGGACCGGATGGGTTTCCAATGGAATTTTAAAAGTAGTTTTTGGATCAGTTGGGCCCGCTGTTGCTGGGCATGTTTAGGGAATCTTTGGCACGGGACACCCTCTCAGAGACGTTGGACAGGGGTCTATCTCGTTGCTTCTGAAAAAGGATAAGGATCCCACAGCGTGTGGCAGTATTGCCCAATCTTCCTGTTAGATAGAGATGCCAATATATTCGCCAAGGTATCGGCTTTAAGGTTGGAGTCTTTCCTTCCGGAGGTGGTCGGGGAAGATCAGACGGGGTTTGTGATGGGGCGGAAGTTGTCTTCGAATGTGGTGCTGCGCTGCCTGAGATGTTGTCTTTCAGACGAGGTGTTGGTCTGAGGTCCTGTCCACTCTCAACTGAACGTAAAAGATCCCATGGCAATATTTAGAGTTGGGGAGGGGATGGTCGTTAACAGCAGTGACTGGCCAATGGGGACAGTTGCATAGTGACCACTGTTACCAGACAGTAATCCAGACGTCTGGACTAATACTCCAGAGACTGGAGTTCAGTTTCCACCACAGCAACTTGGGGGGAGTTTAAATTCAATGAACTCATTAATCTGGAATAAAAAAATGTGGTCGATGTCCAGCAACACTCAATGTGTTGGATGAGAACAAGGTTGGTCTCAGTTGTGATGCCCTCCAGGTTGAATAACTCTCATTTGTGTGTAAAAATAACTGGTGCCTGGGGAAGGTCTCCTGCTCCAAGTGTGTCTGGACCCCAGCAAAAGTCAGGAAGCCTGAAGCCCGACGTGACGATTTTCTTCCCATTCCGAGTATTTTCTAACAGTGCAAATGCAGACATTGCTGAGTTTGTATTTCCAGAATTGTCTGTATTTTTGGGTTGTGTGAACTCCAGCTGGCATTTGTGACATGATTGCTCAGGGAACCAAAGAACTGGAATCGAGTTAGATTTTTAAAACAACTTCTGGGTATATTCTCAACTAATTGAATTGATTAGTTGGGAAGTAATTCAGTTTTGTAGAAAATAGATCGAAGTTACAATGTGAACATATTGAATGATGTCAGTAAAGTGTACGATGGCTGTGTGAAATTTGCCTACTGATTTGACTGAAAAAGAACGAGCAGGTTGTTTTGCAGACCGGTGAAGTTCAGTGGCTAGCACTGTGGCTTCACTGCGCCAGGGTCCCAGGTTCGATTCCCCGCTGGGTCACTATCTGTTCAGAATCTGCACGTCCTCCCCGTGTGTGCGTGGGTTTCCTACGGGTGCTCCGGTTTCCTCCCACAGTCTAAATACGTGCAGGTTAGGGAGATTGGCCGTGATAAATTGCCCTTACTGTACAAAATGGTTCGGAGGGTTATTGGGTTACGGGGATAGGGTGGAAGTGAGGGCTTAAGTGGGTCAGTGCAGACTCGATGGGCCGAATGGCCTCCTTCTGCACTGTACATTCTGTATGGGGTAATTGATAATTTGGGGTTTATACAGTGTGTTAAAATGTTGCCATATGTTATCTTCAAGCTTCAAACAAGTGGAATGTCTAACTTCTTTGAAAAAGCAGAAGTTTTTCTGTTCATTGTTTGATTGTTTTCCCTGTGGGATTTCCCCCGAGAGAGTCACGGCCAAGTATCAGTTTTGGGTGAAGCAGGTTGAGGGGATATTGGGCCAGGACCTCAGCTGTAATTCTAACCTTTGTTTCAGGTCAGACATCCTGTTATCTCTCTATTTCTATAATAGGGGCGGGATTCTCCCTACCAGGCGGGGCAGGAGGTCCCGGTGCCGAGGAGCGGCGTGAACCACTCCGGCATCGGGCCGGCCGGAAGGTGCCGAATCCTCCGCAGCTTCAGGGGCTGGACTGGCACCGGTGGGGTTGGCACCGCGTTAGCCAGCGTCAAAGGGCCTCCGCCGGCATCGCGAGTTGGCGCATGAGTGGGAATGCCAGCATGTGCTGGCTCCATCCCAGCGCATTCCCAGGGCGGATCGTCTCCGTCCATGGCGGAGGTCCACAGGAGCCGGTGCGGAGGGAAGGATTTCCCCCACGGCACAAGCCCGCCCGTGGATCGGTGGGCCCCGATTACAGGCCAGACCACTGTGGGGGCACCCCCCCAGGGCCAGATCTCCCCCTCCCCAGGGCCAGATCTCCCCCTCCCCGGGGCCAGATCTCCCCCTCCCCGGGGCCAGATCTCCCCCTCCCCGGGGCCAGATCTCCCCCTCCCCGGGGCCAGATCTCCCCCTCCCCGGGGCCAGATCTCCCCCTCCCCGGGGCCAGATCTCCCCCTCCCCGGGGCCAGATCTCCCCCTCCCCGGGGCCAGATCTCCCCCTCCCCGGGGCCAGATCTCCCCCTCCCCGGGGCCAGATCTCCCCCTCCCCGGGCCAGATCTCCCCCTCCCCGGGGCCAGATCTCCCCCTCCCCGGGGCCAGATCTCCCCCCCCCCCGAGGACCCCTGAGCCCGCCTGCAGAGCCAGGTCCTGCCGGTAAGTACCTGGTCTAATTAACGCGGTTGGACCGGCCTAAAACGGGCGGCCGCTCGGCCCATCGTGGGCTGGAGAATCGCTGGGGGGGGGGGGGGGGGGGGGGGTGAGGGGGGGGGGGGCCTCTGCCAGCGGCCACCGACCGGCGCGGCACGATTCTCCCCACGCAAAAACCCCGACACCTGAGAATTCGGCAGCCGGCGGCGCGGGATTCACAGCCCCACCCCCGCGACTCTCCGACCCAGCGGGGTTCGGAGAATCCCACCCAAGATCCCTGTGCTTAGCACTGCTGCCTGACGGTTCCGAGGTCCGATTCTGGCCCTGGGTCACTGTCCGTGCGGAGTTTGCAATGAAGGACAAAATTCCATTGCCTTCTTAATCACCTGTTGCACTTGTAAACCAACCTTCTGTGACTCATGCACTAGCACACCCAAGTCTCTCTGAACAGCGGCATGCTTTAATATTTTATCGTTTAAATAATAATCCCATTTGCTGTTATTCCTACCAAAATGGATAACCTCACTTTTGACAACATTGTATTCCATCTGCCAGACCCGAGCCCATTCACTTAACCTATCCAAATCCCTCTGCGGACTTCCAGTGTCCTCTGCACTTTTCGCTTTACCACTCATCTTAGTGTCATCTGGAAACTTGGACACATTGCCCTTGGTCCCTAACTCCAAATCATCAATGTAAATTGTGAACAATTGTGGGCCCAACAGGTGGCAGATATGGCCGTCAGTTTCCCGGCTCATCCGGAGTCTCCTCCTGCATCCCCAGTCCAGGAGGGCATCGAAGGACATGCGGCGACGGTACACACGAGGCCTCATCGGGCGCCTCCTCCTCCCCCTCCTCCTCCTTCTCCTCCTCCTTCTCCTCTGCCTCCTCCTCCTCCCCTCATCCTCCTCCCCTACTCCTCCTCCTCCTCCTCCCCCTCCCCCTCCTCCTCCTCCTCCACCTCCTCCTCCCCCTCGACCTCCTTCTCCTCCTCCCCCCCCTCCTCCTCCTCCTCCTCCTCCTCTTCCTCCTCCTCCACCTCCTCCTCCCCCTCCTCCTTCTCCTCCACCTCCTCCTCCCCTCGACCTCCTTCTCCTCCTCCTCCCCCCTCCTCCACCTCCTCCTCCTCCTCTTCCTCCTCCTCCTCCTCCTCCTCCCCCTCCTCCTCCTCTTCCTCCCCCCTCCTCCTCCCCCTCCTCCTCCTCCTGTGCCTGTCGGGCAGGCAGCCCTCCAGCCTGAGCAGTGTCGCTACTTTTATTAATAACCACAAGCTGCGAGTCTGTTTCCTGTATTGTCCAAATGACCACACACCCAGTATGTTAGTTCAGTTAGTATGTTAGTATGTTAGTTCAGTTAGTATGTTAGTTCGATTTTGGCATGGGTCACTGTCTGTGCGGAGTGTGCACATCCTCCCCGTGTGTGCGTGGGTTTCCTCCGGGTGCTCCGGTTTCCTCCCACAGTCCAAAGATGTGCGGGTTAGGTGGATTGGCCATGATAAATTGCCCTTAGTGTCCCAAAAATTGCCCTTAGTGTTGGGTGGGGTTACTGGGTTATGGGGATAGGGTGGAGGTGTTGAGCTTGGATAGGGTGCTCTTTCCAAGAGCCGGTGCAGACTCGATGGGCCGAATGGCCTCCTTCTGCACTGTAAATTCTATGAATAACTATGAAAAGACAGTTAATTATTAAACACCAGACTGATCTCTATGTGCAGTGACACACGCGGCTACGCATTAACAACATGTATCAACTAAGATGACCTTTACTTAACATCTGGGTGACCGGCTCTGTGCGGGTAGATAAGGCCTTTATCTGAGTCCCCACGTTTGTCAGCTGGAAATCGTCAGGTTCGTCTCGGCTGCGGCTCGTCTCTCTCAGGGAGCGATCATAGGTCGTGAACCTGGCTGGTCGTTATACTGCAGTCCTCCCCACTCCCCCACCCAAACCTGGAGGGCCCCCCCCCTCGCCCTCTCACCCCCCCCCCCCCCCCCCAGCCATGGCCATGCCTGACCCGCCAGCTCGAGATCCCCCCGCCGTGCAGACTCCTGCTGTCGACTAGCTGACGATATTTATAACCACATTAGGACCGAGCCGGCGTGACCTCGGGTCACACCGTCGGGACTTCGGCCCGTCCGAGCCGCAGTATCGCCAGGAGCCCGGAGAATCGCTGAGCGGACAATTTCAGGCGATTCTCCTCCGGGCCGCGGGGCGCCGTTCACGGCCACGCAGGTTTCGCTTGTTCGGAGATTATCGAAACGGCGTCTGACCGGCTTTGCGCGACTTTCCATCGTGAACGGCGATTCTCTGACCCTGCGCGGGCTCGGAGAATCCTGGCCCGGGTTGCTGAGCCTCGAAACGGCCGCCTTCGTGCCCCGCACTGTGTCACCGTGCGCCTTTACCGTTTCATTGTTCCTCTCCAACGCCAAACAAATGGGAGCCAAGGCCTCTTCCATCGATTTGTGGAGGTTCCCTGACACAAACCGCCAGTGTTTGTCACATTCTGCTGCCAAGGTGCGAGGAAGCATCTCGGCCGTTAGTGGAGTGGCCGGAGTCACAGAGGCTGCCTCCGACATTTTCTCCACCGCCGAGCCCCGAGAGGGTCCGATTCAGTCGATGAACTTCTACTTTCAGCCTTTTCCCCCCTGGGGTTTCTGGGCATTTCACCTGTGTAGGTTCCTTATTCCATTAAACAAGTGGGTTTTTGAACAAAGATACCCCCTGAAACTAAGCGAACAGAACTAAAAGAACAGAACCCGAGCGGGAGCCACCTCGTACCGTCTCAGAACCAGAGAATTCCTGCAGTGCAATGTTGTGTTGGCCCCTTTTATTATTATGAAGAACTCACCAAACACTTTGATCTGTCAAAAGCAAGATCCTTTTATTGTGTCTCATGCAGGATGGCAATCTGATACAGAGCACGGTATCATGGAGTCTTGCTGCTCCTCTGGAACTTACACCTTGTACTGACCAATTACAGGTCCGTTTATTACCCTCTATATCTTGGTCTCAGATGGCCGGATGCTCCTGGCTTTTTATACAGGTCCCAGCTCACATGACCTTGGCCTTGAGACAGCATGGTGTGTCTCTACTGCCACCTGCTGGTTGGAGGTCTCATACCACCCAACTGTGATATGGCCCACAGGCATATCACAACATGCAGAAGGAGGCCATTCAGCCCATCGAGTCTCTACCAACCCTCTGAAAGAGCAATGTACCCCGGTCCACTCCCCATTACTATCTCCATAAATCCATAATCCCACCTAACCTACACATCCCTGGACACTATGGTGCAATTTAGCACGGCCAATCCAACTAACCTGCACATCTTTGGACTGTATGAGGAAACCGGAGCACCCGGAGGAAACCCACACAGACACGGGGAGAACGTGCAGACTTCGCACAGACAGTGACCCAAACCGGGAATCGAACTTGGAACAGCTCGTGAAGCAATTGTGCTAACCACTGTGCTACCGTGCTGCCAGACTGGGTTCTAACCCAGTAGGTTGGTGTGGAGTCCGGAAAGTCGACAGAATGATGTCAAAGCCCCAACGAAAACTCCAGCTGGAACCCCGGCTGGAACCCCGGCTGGAACCCCGGCTGGAACCCCGGCTGGAAGGCCGGGAAAGGAATCTGGGGAGAAAAGATGCCGGAGGCGGCCACACCCATCACGGTAGAGACGCTGGCTGGGGAGATGTCGCAGGAGTTGGAGAAGTTTGGGCAATTTGAGCTACAAGGGAAGGAGATTAAAGACTCGTTCAAAGCCACCATGGAGGAGGCATTGGACCCAATATAGTAGCAGCTGGGCAAGACGGTCAAGGCTGTGAAGGAACAATGTGAGATGCTGAAGGGCGTGGAGGAGGCCTTGTTGAGGCATGGGGCTCAGTTTGCCTCGTAGGAAGCTGAGATGCTGCTCATGGCGGACAGGAATAAGGGCCTGAAGGCCAAAGTTGAAATTCTGGCGAACAGGTTGAGGCGCATGAACCTCAGAGTGGGTGGGCTTATCGGAGGGTGTGGAGGGCCCAAGACCGGCCACGTACTTTTCAGAAATTTACATAGAATTTACATAGAATTTACAGTGCAGAAGGAGGCCATTCGGCCCATCGAGTCTGCACCGGCTCTTGGAAAGAGCACCCTACCCAAGGTCAACACCTCCACCCTATCCCCATAACCCAGTAACCCCACCCAACACTAAGGGCAATTTTGGACACTAAGGGTAATTTATCATGGCCAATCCACCTAACCCGCACATCTTTGGACTGTGGGAGGAAACCGGAGCACCCGGAGGAAACCCACGCTGACACGGGGAGGATGTGCAGACTCCGCACAGACAGTGACCCAAGCCGGAATTGAACCTGGGACCCTGGAGCTGTGAAGCGATTGTGCTATCCACAAGGCTACCGTGCTGCCCACTAATGTCCTCTCGATTGGTGGGAGGGGATGAAGTGTTCCCCGGTCCGGAATTGGACAGGGAGTATCGGGCTTTGTGGCAGAAACCGCAGCCGAACGAGCCGCCGCGGGCGGTGATCGTCCGATTTCACAGTTACCGGGGAAGGAGCGGGTCCTGGACTGGGCCAAGAAGAGTCGGAACATCGATTGGGAGGCACACACGGTGCACATCAGCCAGGATATTGGTACCGGACTGGCGAAGCGGCGGGCGGCCTTCAATCAGGCGCGGGCGGTGCTGTACAATAACGGTGTGTGGATCGGCGTGGTGTATCCAGCGAGGCTGAGAGTCACGCTGCACTCGAAGGATCATTATTTTAACAAGCCGGAGCAGGCTGAGGCCTTCATCAAGGACAAAGGACAGGGACTGGTTTGGGGAGGGCTGATGGGATTTATTGTGTGTGAAAGTTGGTTCAGTGTAGCTGTAAATATTGCAATATAGTCTGATATGTCTTTACTCTTCTTGCTCTTGGGTTTGCTGGGGGCATTTTGTCTGGAGGCCAGGGTCACGGGGGATGGTGGAGCGGGGAATTGATATGGTCATTGGAGGGAAAGAGAAGCATATGTCATAGAATTTACAGTGCAGAAGGAGGCCAGTCGGCCCATCGAGTCTGCACCGGCTCCTGGAAAGAGCACCCTACCCAAGATCAACACCTCCACCCTATCCCCATAACCCAGTAACCCCACCCAACACTAAGGGCAATTTTGGACACTAAGGGCAATTTATCATGGCCAATCCACCTAACCTGCACATCTTTGGACTGTGGGAGGAAACCGGAGCACCCGGAGGAAACCCACGCACACACGGGGAAGATGTGCAGACTCCGCACAGACAGTGACCCAAGCCGGAATCGAACCTGGGACCCTGGAGCTGTGAAGCATTTGTGCTATCCACAATGCTACCGTGCTGCCCTACATATCCTACATCCTCCATCATATTCGATCACATCCTCCGTCATACCCTGTACTCTCCAAGATCTCTGCACTCGACCAATTCTGGCCTCTTGCATATCCCTAATTTTAATTGACCTACCATTGGCGGCTGTCTAGGACTTAATTTCTAAAGTTCTCTTCCCTTAACTTCCCCACCCTTTAAGACACTCCTTAAAGTTGATCTGTCCGACCACATTTTTTTGATCACATGCCAGAATGTCTCCTTATACTGCTCAAATGTTGTCTCCCGTGAAGGGCGGTGCAATGTTTTACTGCATCAAATGCAGTATCTAAATGTAATTTATTGTTGTTGCAATCCAATGTTTGTGAGTTCAACTGCAGCGATCAGAGTCCAATAGCGGTCCAAGCATCAATCCCGGTGGTTCACCATTTCCCACATTTTGCCAGTCTGCGTAGTTCCTTTTGACCATTTGTCCCTCTCTTCTGTTTTGTGGCCAGTTTGGTATCCATTCTGTTACCTGTGCCCTGGCCCCACATGCTCTGAGCTTGACCCGCTAGCTGATGTCTTATCAAAGACCTTTTCAAAATCAAAATATATTACATCTAGAACAGTACCTTTCTCTACTGTCTCTGTTACTTCTCCAAAGAGTTCAAGCATGATAAGGATGCTGGGATTTGGACAAGGGAGTAGGGAGGATGGGCTTGGGGGATGGGGTTGTTGACCTTTGCTCTGGTCAGATTTGGACGGGACCATGAGGGGGTGGGGGGAAACTTTGATGGCATTAAGAGGCAGGCTAGTGACTGGCAGTGGTGTGGGGGGAGGGGCTGGGATTTGCTGGACCAGTCTGCTGAGGCTGGATCAGACTAGAATGTTATTTTTGGGAGGGACAGGGGGTTAGTTGAGGCAGGAGGCAGTCATAGAACATAGAACATAGAACGATACAGCGCAGTACAGGCCCTTCGGCCCTCGATGTTGCACCGACATGGAAAAAAAAACTAAAGGCCATCGAACCTACACTATGCCCTTATCATCCATATGCTTATCCAATAAACTTTTAAATGCCCTCAATGTTGGCGAGTTCACTACTGTTGCAGGTAGGGCATTCCACGGCCTCACCACTCTTTGCGTAAAAAACCCACCTCTGACCTCTGTCCTATACCTATTACCCCTCAATTTAAGGCTATGTCCCCTCGTGCTAGCCACCCCCATCCGCGGGAGAAGGCTCTCGCTGTCCACCCTATCTAACCCTCTGATCATTTTGTATGCCTCTATTAAGTCACCTCTTAACCTTCTTCTCTCTAACGAAAACAACCTCAAGTCCATCAGCCTTTCCTCATAAGATTTTCCCTCCATACCAGGCAACATCCTGGTAAATCTCCTCTGCACCCGTTCCAAAGCTTCCACGTCCTTCCTATAATGAGGCGACCAGAACTGTACGCAATACTCCAAATGCGGCCGTACTAGAGTTTTGTACAACTGCAACATGACCTCATGGCTCCGGAACTCAATCCCTCTACCAATAAAGGCCAACACATCATAGGCCTTCTTCACAACCCTATCAACCTGGGTGGCAACTTTCAGGGATCTATGTACATGGACACCGAGATCCCTCTGCTCATCCACACTACCAAGAATTTTACCATTAGCCAAATATTCCGCATTCCTGTTATTCTTTCCAAAGTGAATCACCTCACACTTCTCCACATTAAATTCCATTTGCCACCTCTCAGCCCAGCTCTGCAGCTTATCTATGTCCCTCTGTAACCTGCAACATCCTTCCGCACTGTCTACAACTCCACCGACTTTAGTGTCGTCTGCAAATTTACTCACCCATCCTTCTGCGCCCTCCTCTAGGTCATTTATAAAAATGACAAACAGCAACGGCCCCAGAACAGATCCTTGTGGTACGCCACTCGTAACTGAACTCCATTCTGAACATTTCCCATCAACCACCACTCTCTGTCTTCTTTCAACTAGCCAATTTCTGATCCACATCTCTAAATCACCCTCAATCCCCAGTCTCCGTATTTTCTGCAATAGCCGACCGCTGGCTTGGGGGGGGGGGGGGGGGGGGGGAAGGCAGTAGGTATGGAGGGGGGCAGGAGAGGGGGAGGGAGATAACTGTGATCAGGTGATTTTCTTTGTCTAACCCATTGGGCAGGGCAGGTGGCCATCTCAGGTGGGCCTGAGGCCTAGGAACTGGTGATGATGGTCTGATGCATCGAGATGGTAATGGTTGACTTGAGGGTGAAGTGGGGATGAGAGGCCTCCAACAGGGTTAGTCACCTGGAATGTGCGAGGCCTGGGGGGTGGGGTACTGTAAATGGGGTGAGGGGTTTTGCACATTTAAAGAGTCTGGGAGCCGATGTGGTGTTTTTACGAGTGACTCGCATGTGGGTACGGGACCCCTCCAGGCTCCGGAAATCCCGGGCGAGCCAGGTGCTTCACTCGGGCTTTGATAGTCGGGCCCGGGAGGTGGTGATCTTAATTAATAAGAGAGTTTGGTTCCGGGCGGAGAGGGTTATAGCTGATCGGGGTGGACGGTACGTGATGGTAGCAGGGGCATTAGAGGAGGTGTTGGTGGTTCTAGTGAATGTGAGGGCCCTGAATTGGGACGATGTATCGTTTATGAAACGGCTGCTGGCTACAGGGCCGGATATGGATACCCACCAATTGATTTTAGGGGGGGATCTAAACTGTGTGTTGGACCCGAAGGTGCATCGATCCCGGCCGAAATCCTTGGTCCCGGCAGGGACGGTGACGGTATTGTCTGCATTTACGGAGGAGATGGAGGGTGAGGGGAAAGTTGGTGGAAGGGGCAGATCTCCGGCAGTTTACACGCCCTGGGGAGAAGGAGTTCTCATTTTTCCCTTTGGTACAGAAGGGACTGGATTCTCCCGTCGCTGACGCTGAAATCCCGTTCGGCGATTGGCCGGAGAATCAAAGTTCCCGACCGAATAGGGGGCAGCACAGCTTTCGCGATGCTCCGCCCTAAAGCGGCGTATTGACGGCCTCAGGACATTGCCTGAGGCCCACCCCCAGATGCTCCCCTCCCCCCGATGCTCCGCCCCCGAGTTCCCGACGGTGTTGGTCGCATGTTGTCTCATCCGTCGGGAACTCCGCGTGGCAGCTGCGGACTTAGTCCAGCGGCACCACAGTCAGGGGAGGGCCGGTCCGCGGGCAGGGGGACATCCGGGGGGCGGGGGGGGGTGGTGGGGGGGAGGAGTGGTCAGGGGCGCGCAAGTCGGCTAAAGTGGGGGGTCTAATTCATGGGCAGGGTCCGCGAGCGGCCTCCGCCATGTAGTACGGCGGGGTGGTTACAGGCCGCCGCCCTGCGTCAGCGCAGCCACAGACCCGCCAATTCTCTGGGCCGCATCGCCAGATAGAGCCGGGTGCTCTGTGCTGCCGGCATGCTGGCCTCCAGCCAAACGGAGGATTGGTGGCCGTTTTACGCCATTTTTTCTGCCGTTGCCACGTTGCCGTGGGGACACAGCCTCAGAATCGCAGAATCCAGCCCAAGGTGTATCCGGGGCCTGATTATTTGATGCTGAGTCGGACTCTTCTCGCTGGGGTGAAGAAGGCTGAGTTCTCGGCGGTGGTTATTTCACATCAGGCCCCACATTGGGTGGATCTGGTGTTTGATGTCGGTCGGGAGGGTCGTAGGGGGTGGCGGTTAGACGTAGGGTGCTGTCGGACTTGGGGTTCTGTGTGAGGATTAAGAGGGGCGTACGGGAGTGTGTGGAACATAATGACAATGAGGAGGTCTCTCCCACGAATTGGTGGGAGGGGCTGAAGGTAGTAAAACAGGGACAGAAGCAAAAGGAAGTAAGGGGAAAAGTGCAAGGCAGAGAAGACATAGTCAGAAATCTAAAAGGGCGACAGTACAAGGTACAGTGACTGAGGGGAGCTCAGTGAATAGGCCCAGTAATACTAAAAGGAATAAAACTGGAGATGTTAAGATTCAAAATAGAGGTAAAAAAACCAACATAAGTGTACTTTACCTGAATGCTCGTAGTATTCGGAATAAAGTAAATGAGTTGATGGCACAAATCATCGTAAATGACTATGATTTAGTGGCCATTACTGAAACATGGTTAAAGGATGGTCACGACTGGGAGTTAAATATCCGAGGGTATCAAACTATTCGGAAGGACAGAGTGGATGGTAAGGGAGGTGGTGTTGCTCTGTTATTTAAGGATGACATCCGGGCAATAGTAAGGGATGACATCGGTGCTATGGAGGATAAGGTTGAACCCATTTGGGTGGAAATCTGGAATAGTAAGGCGAAAAAGTCACTGATAGGAGGAGTCTATCGGCCACCAAATAGTAACGTTATGGTGGGGCAGGCAATAAACAAAGAAATAACTGATGCATGTAGAAATGGTACAGCAGTTATCATGGGGGATTTTAATCTACATGTCGATTGGTTTAACCAGGTCAGTCAAGGCAACCTTGAGGAGGAGTTTATAGAATGTATCCGCGATAGTTTCCTAGAACAGTATGTAATGGAACCTACGAGGGAACAAGCGGTCCTAGATCTTGTCCTGTGTAATGAGACAGGATTGATTCATGATCTCATAGTTAGGGATCCTCTCGGAAGGAGCGATCACAATATGGTGGAATTTAAAATACAGATGGAGGGTGAGAAAGTAAAATCAAATACTAGTGTTTTGTGTTTAAACAAAGGAGATTACAAGGGGATGAGAGAAGAACTAGCTAAGGTAGACTGGGAGCTAAGACTTTATGGTGGAACAGTTGAGGAACAGTGGAGAACCTTCCAAGCGATTTTTCACAGTGCTCAGCAAAGGTTTATACCAACAAAAAGGAAGAACGGAAGAAAGAGGGAAAATCGACCGTGGATATCTAAGGAAATAAGGGAGAGTATCAAATTGAAGGAAAAAGCATATAAAGTGGCAAAGATTGCTGGGAGATTAGAGGACTGGGAAATCTTTAGGGGGCAACAGAAAGCTACTAAAAAAGCTATAAAGAAAAGTAAGATAGAGTATGAGAGTAAACTTGCTCAGAATATAAAAACAGACAGTAAAAGTTTTTACAAATACATAAACCAAAAAAGAGTGGCTAAGGTAAATATTGGTCCTTTAGAGGATGAGAAGGGAGTTTTAATAATGGGAAATGAGGAAATGGCTGAGGAACTGAACAGGTTTTTTGGGTCGGTCTTCACAGTGGAAGACACAAATAACATGCCAGCGACTGATAGAAATGAGGCTATGACAGGTGAGGACCTTGAGAGGATTGTTATCACTAAGGAGGGAGTGATGGGCAAGCTAATGGGGCTAAAGGTAGACAAGTCTCCTGGCCCTGATGGAATGCATCCCAGAGTGCTAAAAGAGATGGCTAGGGAAATTGCAGATGCACTAGTGATAATTTACCGAAATTCACTAGACTCTGGGGTGGTCCCGGTGGATTGGAAATTAGCAAACGTGACGCCATTGTTTAAAAAAGGAGGTAGGCAGAAAGCATAAAATTATTGGCCAGTGAGCTTAACTTCGGTAGTAGGGAAGATGCTGGAATCTATCATCAAGGAAGAAATTGCGAGGCATCTGGATAGAAATTGTCCCATTGGGCAGACGCAGCATGGGTTCGTAAACGGCAGGTCATGCCTAACTAATTTAGTGGAATTTTTTGAGGACATTACCAGTGCAGTAGATAACGGGGAGCCGATGGATGTGGTATATCTGGATTTCCAGAAAGCCTTTGACAAGGTGCCACACAAAAGGTTGCTGCATAAGATAAAGATGCATGGCATTAAGGGTAAAGTAGTAGCATGGATAGAGGATTGGTTAATTAATAGAAAGCAAAGAGTTGGGCTAAATGGGTGTTTCTCTGGTTGGCAATCAGTAGCTAGTGGTGTCCCTCAGGGATCCGTGTTGGGCCCACATTTGTTCACACTTTACAGAGATGATTTGGAGTTGGGGACCAAGGGCAATGTGTCCAAGTTTGCAGATGACACTAAGATGAGTGGTAAAACGAAAAGTGCAGAGGATACTGGAAGTCTGGAGAGGGATTTGGATAGGTTAAGGGAATGGGCTAGGGTCTGGCAGATGGAATACAATGTTGACAAATGTGAGGTTATCCATTTTGGTAGGAATAACAGCAAACGGGATTATTATTTAAACGATAAAATATTAAAGCATGCCGCTGTTCAGAGAGACTTGGGTGTGCTAGTGCATGAGTCACAGAAGGTTGGTTTACAAGTGCAACAGGTGATTAAGAAGGCAAATGGAATTTTGTCCTTCATTGCTAGAGGGATGGAGTTTAAGACTAGGGAGGTTATGTTGCAATTGTATAAGGTGTTAGTGCGGCCACACCTGGAGTATTGTGTTCAGTTTTGGTCTCCTTACTTGAGAAAGGACGTACTGGCGCTGGAGGGTGTGCAGAGGAGATTCACTAGGTTAATCCCAGAGCTGAAGGGATTGGATTATGAGGAGAGGTTGTGTAGACTGGGACTGTACTCGTTGGAATTTAGAAGGATGAGGGGGGATCTTATAAGAAACATTTAAAATTATGAAGGGAATAAATAGGATAGATGCGGGCAGGTTGTTTCCACTGGCGGGTGACAGCAGAACTAGGGGACATAGCCTCAAAATAAGGGGAAGTAGATTTAGGACTGAGTTTAGGAGGAACTTCTTCACCCAAAGGGTTGTGAATCTATGGAATTCCTTGCCCAGTGAAGCAGTTGAGGCTCCTTCATTACATGTTTTAAAGGTAAAGATAGATAGTTTTTTGAAGAATAAAGGGATTAAGGGTTATGGTGTTCAGGCCGGAAAGTGGAGCTGAGTCCACAAAAGATCAGCCACGATCTAATTGAATGGCGGAGCAGGCTCGAGGGGCCAGATGGCCTACTCCTGCTCCTAGTTCTTATGTTCTTATGTTCTTATAAGGTGATGATCAGGGGAGAGATCAGAGTGTTTAAGACACATGTGGACGGGGAGGCGAGGGAGGAGCGACAGAAACAGGTGGGTGAGATTCTAGGGGTGGGTCGTAGGTGAGTGAGGGTCACGGCCCCGGAGTTTTTGGAGCGCAGGAAAAATCTGCAAATGCAGTTTGACTTGCTGTCCACGGACAGGGATTTGCAGCAATTGAGGCGGGTGAATGGGACAGTGTATGAGTATGGGGAGAAGGCCAGCCCTCTCTTGGCTCACCAATTAACGTAGCAGGATGCAGCCAGGGAGATTGTCCAGGTTAGGGATTTGGAGGGGAGGCTGGACTCGGCCCCGGATAAGGTGAATGGAGAGTTTATTTTATGTGAGCCTGTATAGGTCAGAGCCACCGCAGGACGAACGAGGGATGGCAGAGTTCCTGGGTGGGTTTGGAGTTTCCCAAGGAGGGGGAGGAATTGTGGGTGGAACTGGAGGCACCACTGGGCCTGGAGGAGATTCAGATAGCGTTGAAACACAGGCAGGCAGGGAAGGCACCGGGACCGGATGGGTTTCCAATGGAATTTTAAAAGAAGCTTTCGGATCAGTTGGGCCCGCTGTTGCTGGGCATGTTTAGGGACACTTTGGTACGGGGCACCCTCTCAGAGACGTTGGAGCAGGGGTCTATCTCATTGCTTCTGAAAAAGGATAAGGACCCCACAGAGTGTGGCCATATTGGCCGATCTTCATGTTAAATGTAGATGTCAATTAATTTGCCACGGTATTGGCTTTAAGGTTGGAGTCTTTCCTTCCTGAGGCGGTAGGGGAAGATCAGACGGGGTGTGTGATGGGGCAGGAGTTGTCTTCGAATGTGGTGCTGCGCTGCCTGAGGTGTTGTCTTTCAGACGAGGTGTTGGACTGAGGTCCTGTCCACTCTCAGGTGAACGTAAAAGATCCCATGGCAATATTTAGAGTTGGGGAGGGGATGGTCGTTAACAGCAGTGACTGGCCAATGGGGACAGTTGCATAGTGACCACTGTTACCAGACAGTAATCCAGACGTCTGGACTAATGCTCCAGAGACTCGAGTTCAGTTTCCACCACAGCAACTTGGGGGGAGTTTAAATTCAATCAACTAATAAATCATGAATAAAAAAACGAGCTTGATGTCCAGCAACACTCAATGTATTGGATGGGAACAAGGTTGGTCTCAGTTGTGATGCCCTCCAGGTTGAATAACTCTCATTTGTGTGTAAAAATAACTGGTGCTTGGGGAAGGTCTTCTGCTCCAAGTGTGTCTGGACCCCAGCAAAAGAAACTAGATCCAAGTTACAATGTAAACATGTTGAATGATGTCAGTAAAGTCTACGATGGGTGTGTGAAATTTTCCTACTGTTTTGACTGAAAAAGAACGAGCAGGTTGTTTTGCAGACCGGCGGAGTCCAGCATTTGGGGTAATTGATCATTTTGTGTTTTATTGCATACGCAGTTTCTTAAAATGTTGCCGTGTGTTATCTTCAAGGTTGTTTTCCCTGTGGGATTACACCCGAGAGAGTCACGGCCAAGTATCAGTTTTGGGTGAAGCAGGTTGAGGGGATATTGGGCCAGGACCTCAGCTGTAATTCCAGCCTTTGTTTCAGGTCATCCATCCTGTTATCTCTCTATTTCTATTATCGATCTCTCTGCCCACTTTTATAATGCAAATGACTTTTGTGCATTTGTCGTACTCCAATCACACCCTCCAGCCAGTGTCATTACTAATTACCAATTGACACGAATATCAAAACAATGTTTGAAAGCTGAAATAAAACAAGATGCTGCAAATCCTCAGCAGGTCAGGCAGCATCTGAGGGCGGGGGGGGGGGGGGGGGAGGGGGGGGTGGAGGAGGGGGGGGGGGGTGGGGGGGGAGAGACAGTCAACATTTCAGGTTGACGACCATTCACCAGAACTGGGAAAGGTTGGAGATGTCATAGGTTTTAAGCAAGTCCAGAGGCAGGGAGAGGTGAGGGAGAAAAGAACAAATGGGTATTGCAGCACAGGAACAGGCCCTTCGGCCCTCCCAGCCTGCGCCGATCCAGATCCTTTATCTAAACCTGTCTCCTATTTTCCAAGGTCTACTTCCCTCTGTTCCTGCCCGTTCATATACCTGTCCAGATGCATCTTAAATGATGCTATCGTGCCCGCCTCTACCACCTCCGCTGGTAAAGCATTCCAGGCACCCACCACCCTCTGCGTAAAAACCTTTCCACGCACATCTCCCTTAAACTTTCCCCCTCTCACCTTGAAATCGTGACCCCTTGTAAATGACACCCCAACTCTTGGGAAAAGCTTGTTGCTATCCACCCTGTCCATATCTCTCATAATTTGGTAGACCTCAATCAGGTCCGCCCTCAACTTCCGTCTTTCCAACGAAAACAACCCTAATCTACTCAACCTTTCTTCACAGCTAGCACCCTCCATACCAGGCAACATCCTGGTGAACCTCCTCTGCACCCTCTCCAAAGCATCCACATCCTTCTGGTAATGTGGCGACCAGAACTGCATGCAGTATTCCAAATGTGGCCGAACCAAAGTCCTATACAACTGTAACATGACCTGCCAACTCTTGTACTCAATACCCCGTCCAATGAAGGCAAGCATGCTGTATGCCTTCTTGACCACTCTATCCACCTGCGTTGACACCTTCAGGGTACAATGGACCTGAACTCCCAGATCTCTCTGTACATCAATTCTCCCCAAGACCCTTCCATGACCGCTCTTGAATTTGATCTTCCAAAATGCATCACCTCGCATTTGCCTGGATTGAACTCCATCTGCCATTTCTCTGCCCAACTCGCCAATCTATCTATATTTTGTTGTATTCTCGGACAGTCTTCCTCACTATCAGCAACTCCACCAATCTTAGTATCATCTGCAAACTTGGTAATCAGACCACATATACCTTCCTCCAGGTCATTTATGTAGACCACAAACAGCAGTGGTCCAAGCACGGATCCCTGTGGAACACCACTAGTCACCCTTCTCCATTTTGAGACACTCCCTTCCACCACTACTCTCTGTCTCCTGTTGCCTTGCCAGTTCCTTATCCATCTAGCTAGTACACCTTGAACCCCATACGACTTCACTTTTTCCATCAACCTGCCATGGGAAACCTTATCAAACACCTTTCTAAAGTCCATGTATATGACATCTACAGCCCTTCCATCATCAATTAACTTTGTCACTTCCTCAAACAATTCTATTAAGTTTGTAAGACATGACCTTCCCTGCACTTTGAGAGAGGTGGATACTCAGCGAGACCTTGGTGTCCTCGTGCATCAGTCGCTGAAAGTAAGCGCGCAGGTACAGCAGGCAGTAAAGAAGGCGAATGGTATGTTGGCCTTCATGGCGAGAGGATTTGAGAATAGGATTAGGGATATTTTACCACAATTGTATCGGCATTGGTGAGGTCACAGCTGGAGTATTGTGGGCAGTTTTGGTGACCTTATCTGAGGAAGGATGTTGTTGCTATGGAGGGAGGACAGCGAAGGTTTACCAGGCTGATTCCTGGGAGGGTGGGACTGTCATATGGGGAGAGACTAAATCGGTAAAAATTTTATTCATCAGAGTTTAGAAGAGTGAGAGGGGATCTCAGAGAATCATAAAATTCTAACAGGATTATTCAGGGTGGAGTCAGAAAGAATGTTCCCGATGGTGGGGGAGTCCGGAACAAGGGGTCATAGTTTGAGGATAAGGGGAAAATATTTTTGGAACTGAGGTGAGGAGAAATGTCTTCACCCAGGGAGGAGTGAGTCTGTGGAATTCACTGCCACAGAAAGTAGTTGAGGCAAAGACATTGTGTAATTTCAAGAAGGAATTCGATATCACTCTTGGGGCGAAAGGGATCAAGGGGTGTGGGGGTGGGGGTGGGGGGGGGCAGATCAGGGTATTGAACGTCATGATCAGCCATGATCATAATGAATGGCAGAGCAGGCTCGAAGGGCCGAATGGCCTCCCCCTGCTTCTATTTTCTCTGTATGTTTCTAATGTGCGGCGGTTGCTGAATGTGGCGCTGACCCCTGCGGCCAGGCCGGTACCGGAGATAATTGTATCATTGGTCACGGAGAAGGTGTTTGACTGGGTGGAGTGGGGGCACCTTTTCCCGGAGTTGGAGAAGTTTGGGTTTGGACCTGGGTTTGGGCCGTGGGTGCCGCCCCGTTTTCCAGTATTTGCACCAACACCTGGAGCTTGGGGTCTTTTTGGTTGCATCGGGGTCCGAGGCTAACAGGAAGATTGGGCAATACGGCCACACTCTGTGGGGTCCTTATCCTTCTTCAGAAGCAACAAGATAGGCCCCTGCTCCAACGTCTCTGAGGGGGTGTCCCGTGCCAAAGATTCCCAAAACATGCCCAGCAACAGTGGACCCAACTGATCCAAAAACTACTTTTAAAATTCCATTGGAAACCCATCCGGTCCCGGTGCCTTCCCTGCCTGCATGTGTTTCAACGCTATCTGAATCTCCCCCAGGCCCAGTGGTGACTCCAGTTCCACCCACAATTCCTCCCCCACTTGGGAAACTCCAAACCCACCCAGGCTAGTGAACGGCAGTGGGGTGGGGGGAGGGGCTGCGATTGCTGGACTATTTTGGTGAGGCTCAATCAGCCAAGAATGTTTTTTGGGGAGGGGCAGGGGGTGAGTTGAGGTAGCAGGCAGTCTGCTGGCTTGGGGGGGTTAGGCAGTAGGTATGGAGGGGGGCAGGGGAGGGGTAGGGAGCTAACTGTGATCAGGTGAGTTTCATAGTCTCACCTGTTTGGTGGGGCAGGTGGCCAGCTTCGGTGGGCCTGGGGCCTAGTAACTGGTGAAGACACATCGCGGTGGTAATGGCTGGCTTAAGGGTGAAGGAGAAGTGAGAGGCCTCGGACAGGTCAGCCACCTGGAATGTTCGAGTTCTGAGGGGACCACGAAAGACGGCGAGGGTTTTTGCACATTTAAAGAGTCTGGCAATGATGTGGTGTATTTACATGTGGGTACGGGACCGCTCCAGGCTCCGGAATTCCTGGGCGAGCCAGGTGTTTCACTCGGGCTTTGATAATTGGGCCCGGGAGGCGGTGATCTTAATTAATAAGAGAGTTTGGTTCCGGGGGGAGAGGGTTATAGCTGATCGGGGTGGACGGTACGTGATGGTAGCAGGGGCATTAGCGGAGATGTCGGTGGTTCTGGTGAATGTGAGCACCCTGAATTGGGACGATGTATCGTTTACGAAAAGGCTGCTGGCTACAGGGCCGGGTATGGATACCCACCAATTGATTTTAGGGGGGATCTAAACTGTGTGTTGGACCCGAAGGTGCATCGATCCCGGCCGAAATCCTTGGTCCCGGCAGGGATGGTGACGGTATTGTCTGCATTTATGGAGGACATGGTGGGGGGGAGGGGGGGGGGGGGGGGGGGGGGGGGGTGGAGGGCGGGTTTGGGTACACAAGGTGTATCCGGGGCCTGATGATTTGATGCTGAGTCGGACCCTTCTCGCTGGGGTGAAGAAGGCTGAGTTCTCAGGCCCCACATTGGGTGGACCTGGTGTTTGATGTCAGTCGGGAGGGTCGTAGGGGGTGGCGGTTAGAAGTAGGGTGCTGTCGGACTTGGGGTTCTGTGTGATGATTCCGAGGGCCGTACGGGAGTATGTGGAACATAGTGATAATGAGGAGGTCCCTCCCTCAAATTTGTGGGAGGGGCTGAAGGTGGTGATCAGGGGAGAGATCAGAGTGTTTAAGGCACATGTTTAAGGAAATTGCAGATGCACTAGTGATAATTTATCGAAATTCACTAGACTCTGGGGTGGTCCCGGTGGATTGGAAATTAGCAAACGTGACACCGCTGTTTAAAAAAGGAGGTAGGCAGAAAGCATGAAATTATAGGCCAGTGAGCTTAACTTCGGTAGTAGGGAAGATGCTGGAATCTATCATCAAGGAAGAAATAGCAAGGCATCTGGATAGAAATTGTCCCATTGGGCAGACACAGCATGGGTTCATAAAGGGCAGGTGATGCCTAACTAATTTAGTGGAATTTTTTGAGGACATTACAAGTGCAGTAGATAACGGGGAGCCGATGGATGTGGTATATTTGGATTTCCAGAAAGCCTTCGACAAGGTGCCACACAAAAGGCTGCTGCATAAGATAAAGATGCATGGCATTAAGGGTAAAGTAGTAGCATGGATAGAGGATTGGTTAATTAATAGAAAGCAAAGAGTGGGGATTAATGGGTGTTTCTCTGGTTGGCAATCAGTAGCTAGTGGTGTCCCTCAGGGATCCATGTTGGGCCCACAATTGTTCATAATTTACATAGATGATTTGGAGTTGGGGACCAAGGGCAATGTGTCCAAGTTTGCAGATGACACTAAGATGAGTGGTAAAGCAAAAAGTGCAGAGGATACTGGAAGTCTGCAGAGGGATTTGGATAGGTTAAGTGAATGGGCTAGGGTCTGGTAGATGGAATACAATGTTGACAAATGTGAGGTTATCCATTTTGGTAGGAATAACAGCAAACGGGATTATTATTTAAACGATAAAATATTAAAGCATGCCGCTGTGCAGAGAGACTTGGGTGTGCTAGTGCATGAGTCACAGAAAGTTGGTTTACAGGTGCAACAGGTGATTAAGAAGGCAAATGGAATTTTGTCCTTCATTGCTAGAGGGATGGAGTTTAAGACTAGGGAGGTTATGTTGCAATTGTATAAGGTGTTAGTGAGGCCACACCTGGAGTATTGTGTTCAATTTTGGTCTCCTTACTTGAGAAAGGACGTACTGGCACTGGAGGGTGTGCAGTGGAGATTCACTAGGTTAATCCCAGAGCTGAAGGGGTTGGATTATGAGGAGAGGTTGAGTAGACTGGGACTGTACTCGTTGGAATTTAGAAGGATGAGGGGGGATCTTACAGAAACATTTAAAATTATGAAGGGAATAGAAAGGATAGATGCGGGCAGGTTGTTTCCACTGGCGGGTGAAAGCAGAACTAGGGGACATAGCCTCAAAATAAGGGGAAGTAGATTTAGGACTGAGTTTAGGAGGAACTTCTTCACCCAAAGGATTGTGAATCTATGGAATTCCTTGCCCAGTGAAGCAGTTGAGGCTCCTTCATTACATGTTTTTAAGGTAAAGATAGATAGTTTTTTGAAGAATAAAGGGATTAAGGGTTACGGTGTTCGGGCCGGAAAGTGGAGCTGAGTCCACAAAAGATCAGCCATGATCTAATTGAATGGCGGAGCAGGCTCGAGGGGCCAGATGGCCTACTCCTGCTCCTAGTTCTTATGTGGACGGGGAGGTGAGGGAGGAGCGACAGCAACAGGTGGGTGAGATTCTAGGGGTGGGTCGTAGGTGAGTGAGGGTCACGGCCCCGGAGTTTTTGGAGCGCAGGAAAAATCTGCAAATGCAGTTTGACTTGCTGTCCACGGACAGGGCTTTGCAGCAATTGAGGCGGGTGAATGGAATGGTGTATGAGTATGGGGAGAAGGCCAGCCCTCTCTTGGCTTACCAATTAACGTAGCAGGATGCGGCCAGGGAGATTGTTCAGGTTAGGGATTTGGAGGGGAGGCTGGACTCCGCTGTTCATTTGGATCAGTTGGGCCCGCTGTTGCTGGGCATGTTTAGGGACACTTTGGCACGGGGCACCCTCTCAGAGACGTTGGAGCAGGGGTCTATCTCGTTGCTTCTGAAAAAGGATAAGGACCCCACAGCGTGTGGCCGTATTGCCCGATCTTCCTGTTAGATAGAGATGCCAATATATTCGCCAAGGTATCGGCTTTAAGGTTGGAGTCTTTCCTTCTGGAGGTGGTAGGGGAAGATCAGACGGGGTGTGTGATGGGGCGGAAGTTGTCTTCGAATGTGGTGCTGCGCTGCCTGAGATGTTGTCTTTCAGACGAGGTGTTGGACTGAGGTCCTGTCCACTCTCAGGTGAACGTAAAAGATCCCATGGCAATATTTAGAGTTGGGGAGGGGATGGTTGTTAACAGCAGTGACTGGCCAATGGGGACAGTTGCATAGTGACCACTGTTACCAGACAGTAATCCAGACGTCTGGACTAATGCTCCAGAGACTCGAGTTCAGTTTCCACCACAGCAGCTTGGGGGGAGTTTAAATTCAATTAACTAATAAATCTGGAATAAAAAACGAGCTCGATGTCCAGCAACACTCAATGTGTTGGATGGGAACAAGGTTGGTCTCAGTTGTGAAGACCCTCCAGGTTGAATAACTTTCATTTGTGTGTAAAAATAACTGGTGCTTGGGGAAGGTCTCCTGCTCCGAGTGTGTCTGGACCCCAGCAAAAGTCAGGAAGCCTGAAGCCCGACGTGACGATTTTCTTCCCATTCCGAGTATTTTCTAACAGTGCAAATGCAGACATTGCTGAGTTTGTATTTCCAGAATTGTCTGTATTTTTGGGTTGTGTGAACTCCAGCTGGCATTTGTGACATGATTGCTCAGGGAACCAAAGAACTGGAATCGAGTTAGATTTTTAAAACAACTTCTGGGTATATTCTCAACTAATTGAATTGAGTGGTTAGGGAGTAATTCAGCTTTGTCGAAAATAGATCGAAGTTACAATGTGAACATATTGAATGATGTCAGTAAAGTGTACGATGGCTGTGTGAAATTTTCCTACTGATTTGACTGAAAAAGAACGAGCAGGTTGTTTTGCAGAGTGGTGAAGTTCAGTGGCTAGCACTGTGGCTTCACTGTGCCAGGGTCCCAGGTTCGATTCCCCGCTGGGTCACTATCTGTTCAGAATCTGCACGTCCTCCCCGTGTGTGCGTGGGTTTCCTACGGGTGCTCCGGTTTCCTCCCACAGTCTAAATACGTGCAGGTTAGGGAGATTGGCCATGGTAAATTGCCCTTCCTGTACAAAAATGTTCGGAGGGTTATTGGGTTACGGGGATAGGGTGGAAGTGAGGGCTTAAGTGGGTCGGTGCAGACTCGATGGGCCGAATTGCCTCCTTCTGCACTGTACGTTCTGTATGGGGTAATTGATAATTTGGGGTTTATACAGTGTGTTAAAATGATGCCATATGTTATCTTCAAGCTTCAAACAAGTGGAATGTCTAACTTCTTTGAAAAAGGAGAAGTTTTTCTGTTCATTGTTTGATTGATTTCCCTGTGGGATTTCCCCCGAGAGAGTCACGGCCAAGTATCAGTTTTGGGTGAAGCAGGTTGAGGGGATATTGGGCCAGGGCCTCAGCTGTAATTCCAACCTTTGTTTCAGGTCAGACATCCTGTTGTCTCTCTATTTCTATAATGGGGCGGGATTCTCCCTACCAGGCGGGGCAGGAGGTCCCGGTGCCGAGGAGCGGCGTGAACCACTCCGGCATCGGGCCGGCCGGAAGGTGCCGAATCCTCCGCAGCTTCAGGGGCTGGACCGGCACCGGTGGGGTTGGCGCCGCGCCTACCTGCGCCGAAGGGCCTCCGCCGGCATCGCGAGTTGGCGCATGAGTGGGAATGCCAGCATGTGCTGGCTCCATCCCAGCGCATTCCCAGGGCGGATCGTCTCCGGCCATGGCGGAGGTCCACAGGAGCCGGTGCGGAGGGAAGGATTTCCCCCACGGCACAAGCCCGCCCGTGGATCGGTGGGCCCCGATTACAGGCCAGACCACTGTGGGGGCACCCCCCCAGGGCCAGATCTCCCCCTCCCCGGGGCCAGATCTCCCCCTCCCCGGGGCCAGATCTCCCCCTCCCCGGGGCCAGATCTCCCCCTCCCCGGGGCCAGATCTCCCCCTCCCCGGGGCCAGATCTCCCCCTCCCCGGGGCCAGATCTCCCCCTCCCCGGGGCCAGATCTCCCCCTCCCCGGGGCCAGATCTCCCCCCCCCCCCGAGGACCCCTGAGCCTGCCTGCAGAGCCAGGTCCTGCCGGTAAGTACCTGGTCTAATTAACGCGGTTGGACCGGCCTAAAACGGGCGGCCACTCGGCTCATCGCGGGCTGGAGAATCGCTGGGGGTGGGGGGGGGGGGGGGGGGGGGGGGGGCCTCTGCCAGCGGCCACCGACCGGCGCGGCACGATTCTCCCCCCGCAAAAACCCCGGCACCTGAGAATTCGGCAGCCGGCGGCGCGGGATTCACAGCCCCACCCCCGCGACTCTCCGACCCAGCGGGGTTCGGAGAATCCCACCCAAGATCCCTGTGCTTAGCACTGCTGCCTGACGGTTCCGAGGTCCGATTCTGGCCCTGGGTCACTGTCCGTGCGGAGTTTGCAATGAAGGACAAAATTCCATTGCCTTCTTAATCACCTGTTGCACTTGTAAACCAACCTTCTGTGACTCATGCACTAGCACACCCAGGTCTCTCTGAACAGCGGCATGCTTTAATATTTTATCGTTTAAATAATAATCCCGTTTGCTGTTATTCCTACCAAAATGGATAACCTCACATTTGACAACATTGTATTCCATCTGCCAGACCCGAGCCCATTCACTTAACCTATCCAAATCCCTCTGCAGACTTCCAGTATCCTCTGCACTTTTTGCTTTACCACTCATCTTAGTGTCATCTGCAAACTTGGACACATTGCCCTTGGTCCCCAACTCCAAATCATCAATGTAAATTGTGAACAATTGTGGGCCCAACAGGTGGCAGATATGGCCGTCAGTTTCCCGGCTCATCCGGAGTCTCCTCCTGCATCCCCAGTCCAGGAGGGCATCGAAGGACATGCGGCGACGGTACACACGAGGCCTCATCGGGCGCCTCCTCCTCCCCCTCCTCCTCCTTCTCCTCCTCCTTCTCCTCTGCCTCCTCCTCCTCCCCTACTCCTCCTCCTCCTCCTCCCCCTCCCCCTCCTCCTCCTCCTCCACCTCCTCCTCCCCCTCGACCTCCTTCTCCTCCTCCTCCCCCCTCCTCCTCCTCCTCCTCCTCCTCCTGTGCCTGTCGGGCAGGCAGCCCTCCAGCCTGAGCAGTGTCGCTACTTTTATTAATAACCACAAGCTGCGAGTCTGTTTCCTGTATTGTCCAAATGACCACACACCCAGTATGTTAGTTCAGTTAGTATGTTAGTATGTTAGTTCAGTTAGTATGTTAGTTCGATTCTGGCATGGGTCACTGTCTGTGCGGAGTGTGCACATCCTCCCCGTGTGTGCGTGGGTTTCCTCCGGGGGCTCCGGTTTCCTCCCACAGTCCAAAGATGTGCAGGTTAGGTGGATTGGCCATGCTAAATTGCCCTTAGTGTCCCAAAAATTGCCCTTAGTGTTGGGTGGGGTTACTGGGTTATGGGGATAGGGTGGAGGTGTTGAGCTTGGATAGGGTGCTCTTTCCAAGAGCCGGTGCAGACTCGATGGGCCGAATGGCCTCCTTCTGCACTGTAAATTCTATGAATAACTATGAAAAGACAGTTAATTATTAAACACCAGACTGATCTCTATGTGCAGTGACACACGCGGCTACGCATTAACAACACGTATCAACTAAGATGGCCTTTACTTAACTTGTGGATGACCGGCTCTGTGCGGGTAGATAAGGCCTTTATCTGAGTCCCCACGTTTGTCAGCTGGAAATCGTCAGGTTCGTCTCGGCTGCGGCTCGTCTCTCTCAGGGAGCGATCATAGGTCGTGAACCTGGCTGGTCGTTATACTGCAGTTGGAGTGGGCACAGGCCGATCCCAAAAGAGACCGATCCCTCGTGCGCAGGACCTCTTATCCTTCTCCTGTTTCACGCTCTTTTGGGCGGGGTTAGCTCAGGATCCAATGGATCGATAGAGACTCAATCACCTCATCGATTCCGGCCAATTAGGGGCGGGTTCCTCGATGGCTGGGTGGGTCCTAGTTACTAATGTCCCAAGTACGTACGTCTTTCCAAATAAGGGGAAGTGGCGCCGGCGAGTCTGCTACTGTTGCTATTCCTTGATTTGAGTCTATTTTCCTGGGGAAATCGGTGACCGGCCTCTAACAGGAGCAAGTTTCAGTTCGGTCTGGTTTCCCTTTGCCCAATACACAGCGGCTGTGCACTGTCTGTGTCCCGACATGACCACAATTCCCATGATCCTCTCTGAGCCACCTGCTCTGATGCTGCTGCAGTGCTGCATGCAGGGCAGCGGCCCCCGCCACGGTGGGGCTGCGGCGCTGCAGCGCTGCATGCAGGGCAGCGGCCCCCGCCACGGTGGGGCTGCAGCGCTGCATGCAGGGCAGCGGCCCCCGCCACGGTGGGGCTGCGGCGCTGCAGCGCTGCATGCAGGGCAGCGGCCCCCGCCACGGTGGGGCTGCGGTGCTGCAGCGCTGCATGCAGGGCAGCGGCCCCCGCCACAGTGGGGCTGCGGTGCTGCAGCGCTGCATGCAGGGCAGCGGCCCCCGCCATGGCGGCAAACATCGCTGGCTGGTGACCAAACATTATGATGTTCAGAGAGTGGGGGTGGGGGGTGGGTGGGCGGGGGGGGGGGGGGGGGGGGGTGCCGTCTGGGAGGGCCACCCCCTGGGGGGGGGGGGGGGTCCGGCACCCACCCACACGGCTGGGAGGCTTGCACTCAGCCAGCGCCCGGGGTCGGTGCCCATCAGCCTGGCTGCCGTAATGGTGTCTGTGGCATTGGCACCGCCCTGCCATGGCGGGCCGTTCCCGGCCGGCGGGACTGTCCTCCCCACTCCCCCACCCAAACCTGGAGGGCCCCCCCCCTCGCCCTCTCACCCCCCCCCCCCCAGCCATGGCCGTGCCTGTCCCGCCAGCTCGAGATCCCCCCGCCGTGCAGACTCCTGCTGTCGACTAGCTGACGATATTTATAACCACATTAGTACCGAGCCGGCGTGACCTCGGGTCACACCGTCGGGACTTCGGCCCGTCCGAGCCGCAGTATCGCCAGGAGCCCGGAGAATCGCTCAGCGGATAATTTCAGGCGATTCTCCTCCGGGCCGCGGGGCGCCGATCACGGCCACGCAGGTTTCGCTTGTTCGGAGATTATCGAAACGGCGTCTGACCGGCTTTGCGCGACTTTCCATCGTGATCGGCGATTCTCTGACCCGCCGTGGGCTCGGAGAATCCTGGACCGGGTTGCTGAGCCTCGAAACGGCCGCCTCCGTGCCCCGCACTGTGTCACCGTGCGCCTTTACCGTTTCATTGTTCCTCTCCAACACCAAACAAATGGGAGCCAAGGCCTCTTCCATCGATTTGTGGAGGTTCCCTGACACAAACCGCCAGTGTTTGTCACATTCTGCTGCCAAGGTGCGAGGAAGCATCTCGGCCGTTAGTGGAGTGGCCGGAGTCACAGAGGCTGCCTCCGCCATTTTCTCCACCGCCGAGCCCCGAGAGGGTCCGATTCAGTCGATGAACTTCTACTTTCAGCCTTTTTCCCCCTGAGTTTTCTGGGCATTTCACCTGTGTAGGTTCCTTATTCCATTAAACAAGTGGGTTTTTAAACAAAGATACCCCCTGAAACTAAGCGAAAAAAACTAAAAGAAAAGAACCCGAGCGGGAGCCACCTCGTGCACGCCTCAGAACCAGAGAATTCCTCAGTGCAGAAGGAGGCCATTCAGCCCATCGAGTCTGCACCAACCCTCTGAAAGATCACCCTACCAAGGCCCACTCCCCGTTCCTATCCCCATACCTCCATAATCCCATCTAACCCATAAATACCTAGACACTAAGGGGAAATCTAACATGGTCAATCCACTCAACTTGCACATCTTTGGATTGTGCGGGGAAACCAGAGCACCCGGAATAAACCCACGCAGACACGGGGAGAACATGCAAAATCCACACAGACAGTAACCCAAGTCTGGAATTGAACCTGGGTCCCTGGCGATGTGAGGCAGCAGTGCTAATTGCTGTGTCACCATGCTGTCCCCTACATAACCTACATCTTCCCCCAACATAACGCCACCGGAAGTCAACCTGTCACAAAGCTGCCCAAATCCAACAACCCTACACATGTTTTCTCAGTAATCTAACTCCAGTAAAATAGGGACCTTTCCAGGGACACATTTACTGGGATGCAGAGCGATACAACTCAGTCAGTAAATTCACACTCCGATAGATGAGGGACATCATTAATCTGATCATTGTGACTGAATAAATTGGAGTGGGAATTGTGCTGGACTTACAGCTGAGTGACTCGGTCTGAGTGCTGATAGCTGAGTGCAACCTATAAAGTGACACTTTCTCCATGTCCTCACTTCTCAGTATTTTGCTCAGAGAATCCAAGCCTACAAGCCCCGCACCAGAACAACAGGTTCCTCAAACCCCTCACACGTTGGACAACAGCAAAATATTTGAATCAACAGCCGGGGATTCTTCATCCTATTTGCATTTGCTGAGCTAATCTGGGTTGTAACCATCCCGAGAGCTGAATAAAAGAGGCAGAGCTACGATGAGACAAACATCGATCACTCGGAGGAAACGAGAAGTCATGGAGTCGCCAAAACTCACTGCGATCCTCATCGTGCTCGGAGGTAAGTGATCAACTGGAGACCTCAGGGATGTGCTGTAGGAGTGGGGGGAACAGCAAGTGAGGGAGCAGCCAAACCTGGGGGAATTCAGAACAGAGAAGTTGTCAATGAGAAAGAAGTTAAAAGAAATGTGAATACCTGTCCTGGGAGTGTTTGATGGGGACAGTGTAGGGGGAGCTTTACTCTGTATCTAACCCTGTGCTGTACCTGTCCTGGGAGTGTTTGATGAAGACAGTGTAGAGGGAGCTTTACTCTGTATCTAACCCCGTGCTGTACCTGTCCTGGGAGTGTTTGATGGGGTCAGTGAAGAGGGAGCTTTACTCTGTATCTAACCCCGTGCTGTACCTGTCCTGGGAGTGTTTGATGGGGACAGTGTAGAGGGAGCTTTACTCTATATCTAACCCCGTGCTGTACCTGTCCTGGGAGTGTTTGATGGTCAGATTGTGAAACACACTACCACAGGGAATGTTTGATGTGAATATTATTGATGGCTTTGAGGGGAAGCTCAGTCAGTACATGATGGAGAAAGGAATGGAAAGTTACGCTGCTAGTGTTAGAGGAAGAGGGATGGGAGAAGCCTGGTGTGGAACAAATCCAGAGCGTTGGGACTGGATTCTCCATTCAGGAGACCAAGTTCTCCCACTGGAGTGGAATCGCTCCGGGTCAGCACTGGCACTAGGAGCAGTACCCAGGAGCGATTCCCTCTCCCTCTCTGTATCAGCGTCTGCATGGACTGGAGCTCATGAGATAGAACATAGAACATTACAGCGCAGTACGGGCCCTTCGGCCCTCGATGTTGCGCTGACCCGTGAAACCATCTGAAGCCTATCTGACCTACACTATTCCATTTTCATCCATATGTCAATCCAGCGACCACTTAAATGCTCTTAAAGTTGGCGAGTCTACTACTGTTGCAGGCAGGGCGTTCCACACCCCTACTACCCTCTGAGTAAAGAAACTGCCTCTGACATCTGTCCTATATCTATCACCCCTCAATTTAAAGCTATGTCCCCTCGTGTTGGTTATCACCATCCGAGGAAAAAGACTCTCACTGTCCACCTATCTAACCCTCTGACTATCTTATATGTCTCTATTAAGTCACCTCTCAGCCTTCTCCTCTCTAACGAAAACAATCTGAAGTTCCTGAGTCTTTCCTCGTAAGACCTTCCCTCCATACCAGGCAACATCCTAGTAAATCTCCTCTGGACCCTTTCCAAAGCTTCCACATCCTTCCTATAATGTGGTGACCAGAACTGCACGCAGTACTCCAGGAGCGGCCGCACCAGAGTTATGTACAGCTGCAGCATGACCTTGTGGTTCCGAAACTCAATCCCCCTGCTTATAAAGGCTAGCACACCATATGCCTTCTTAACAGCCCTATTAACCTGGGTGGCAACTTTCAGGGATTTATGTACCTGGATGCCGAGATCTCTCTGTTCATCTACACTACCAAGAATCTTGCCATTAGCCCAGTACTCTGCATTCCTGTTACTCCTTCCAAAGTGAACCACCTCACACTTTTCCGCATTAAACTCCATCTGCCACCTCTCAGCCCAGCTCTGCAGCTTATCTATGTCCCTCTGTACCCAATAACATCCTTCTGCACTGTTCACAACTCCACCGACCTTCGTGTCATCTGCAAATTTACTAACCCATCTTTCTACACCATCTTCCAGGTCATTTATAAAAATGACAAACAGCAGTGGCCCCAAAACAGATCCTTGCGGTACACCACTAGTAACTGAACTCCAGGATGAACATTTGCCATCAACCACCTGTCTTCTTTCAGCTTGCCAATTACTGATCCAAACCGCTATGTTGTTGGAACCCTGCTAGTGAATCAGATTCTACTGGATGCTCATGGCCTATTAGCATCTTCCCGCCGGCGCGGGTGTGTAGCTCACCCTAACCCTAACCCTAACCCTAACCCTAACCCTCCCGCCGGCGCGGGTGTGTAGCTCACCCTAACCCTAACCCTAACCCTAACCCTAACCCTCCCGCCGGCGCGGGTGTGTAGCTCACCCTAACCCTAACCCTAACCCTAACCCTAACCCTAACCCTAACCTTAACCCTAACCCTAACCCGCGCACCGATCTCACTTTTAGTCCGGCGCTCGATTCTCCACCGGATCGGGAACTCCGCTACTGGCGACAATGACGCAGAATCCAGCCCATGGGATTGTTGGGCCGAATGGCCTGTTTCTGAGATGCAATTTCCGCTGAATTCGCAAATATTCTTGTGCAGCTTCTTCTGCTTTCTAGATCCACGTGTTGTTAAATTATCTTCCTGACACAATGTTTTATTTTGTTTTCCTATTGTAGTAATTTGGATCCCTGCACCGGGACTCGCTAATCAGGGAAGAATGATGAATAACGTGGTAACCATTATTAACTGCATCAATCCAACTTTCCCTCAAAAGTACAGCAGTAACTACGGCTGTTTCTGCAGATATGGAGTAACTGGAAACCAGCCAGTGGATGACTATGACAGGTAAAATGAGACGATACTTTTTTTTAAACAAACAATTTTATTGAGGTATTTTTTGGCATTGTACAGATAACAAAAATGTGCAAACATCAACGTAAAACCAATACTTCAATCAAACCATACTGCACATGCCCTCTCCTCTTCCATAGACACTACCCGCCTATTTATCCCACCTACTCTACTCTTTTCTCCCCCCCCCCCCTCTTCCTCCTTCCCCGCCCCCTGCTGACGTTCTCTCCCGCGAAGAAGTTGATGAATGGTTGCCACCTTCAGGCGAACCCCAGTACAGATCCCCTCAAGGCGAACTTAATTTTTTCCATACCCAGAAAACTTGACATGTCCGAAAGCCATAGCTCGGTCTTCGGGGCCTTTGAGTCCCTCCATGCCAGCAGTATTCACCTCCGGGCTATTAGGGAAGCAAAGGCCAAACCATCGGCCTCTTTCTCGCCCTGGACTCCCGGGTCTTCCGAAACCCCGGAAATTGCCACCCCTGGACTCATCACCACCCTTGTTTTTAGCACCCGGGACATGATCCCCGCAAATCCCTCCCAGTAGCCCCTGAGCTTAGAGCATGCCCAAAACATGTGTACGTGGTTCGCTGGTCCTCCCCCGCATTTAGCACACTTATCCTCAACCCCAAAGAATTTGCTCATCCGAGCCACCGTCATGTGGGCCCGGTGAACGACCTTAAACTGAATCAGGCCGAGCCTGGCACATGTTGCGGTTGAGTTTACCCTACTCAGGACTTCTGCCCACAGCCCGTCCTCCATCTCCCCGCCAAGCTCCTCCTCCCATTTGAGTTTCCGTTCCTCCATCTGGGACTCTTCCACCTTCATGAGCACCTTGTAAATATCCGAGACTCTACCCTCCCCTACTTCCCATCTAGAGACTATTCTGTCCTGGATCTCCATTGGCGGGAGGCATGGGAAGGATGGGACTTCTCTGCGGACAAAGTCCCGCATCTGTAAGTACCTAAAGTCATTTCCCCTTGCCAGCCCAAATTTCTCCTCCAAGCCCCTCAGACTCGCAAAGCTCCCCTCCAGGAACATATCGCCCACCCTCCTCAACCCCGCCCGCTGCCATGTTCGAAACCCTCCATCCATGTTCCCGGGGGCAAACCAATGGTTCTCACATATTGGAGCCCAGAAAGACACACCCACCTCCCCCACATGCCTCCTCCACTGGCCCCATATCCGCAGGGCAGCCCCCACTACCGGGCTGGTGGAGTACCTGGCCGGCGGCAGCAGTAGGGGAGCCGTGACCAGGGCTGCCAAACTGGTGCCCCTGCACAAAGCCGCCTCCACCCGCTCCCAGATAGACCCCGTACCCACCATCCACTTCCTTATCATGGCTGTGTTAGCCGCCCAGTAGTAGTTCATCAGACTCGGCAATGCCAGCCCTCCCTCGCTGCGGCTCCTCTCAAGCATCGCCTTCTTCACCCGTGGGGATTTTCCCGCCCAGACAAAGCTCATGATGATTTTGCCAGTCCTTTTGAAGAAGGACCGTGGGATAAAGATCGGGAGGCACTGGAAGATGAACAGGAATCTAGGGAGGATTGTCATCTTTACAGCCTGCACCCCCCCCCCCCCCCCCCCCCCCCAGTGACAGCGGGAGTGCATCCCATCTCCGAAACTTTCCACTCATTTGTTCCATCACCCTGGCCAAATTTAACTTGTGCAGCCTGCCCCAGTCTCGTGCCACCTGGATCCCCAAGTACCGGAAACTTTCCCCAACCAGCCTAAATGGTAGCCCTCTCAGTCTATTCTCCTGGCCCCTTGCCTGCACCACAAACATCTCACTCTTGGCCATATTTAATTTGTACCCTGAAAACCGGCCGAACTTCCTCAGTGTTTCCAGTATACTTTCCATCCGGGCCTGTGGATCCGACACGTACAGGAGCAGGTCGTCCGCATAGAGAGAGACCCTATGTTCCACCCCCCCCCCCCCTCCCCCCGTCATTCCCTCCCACCCCTTCGCAACTCTCAACGCAATCGCCAACGGCTCTATGGCCAGCGCAAACAGCAACGGAGAGAGTGGGCATCCCTGTCTGGTCCCGCGATGTAGTCGGAAATAATCTGACATTACCCTGTTCGTCCTAAAGCTAGCTTTTGGGGCCTGGTACAATAGTTCAACCCAATTAACCAGTCCCTCCCTGAAGCCAAACCGTCCGAGCATCTCCCACAAATAGTTCCACTCCACCCGGTCGAAGGCCTTCTCGGCGTCCATCGCCACCACTACCTCCACCTCCTTGCCCGTCGGGGGCATCATGATCACATTGAGTAATCTTCTCAAGTTGGCTGTCAGCTGCCTGCCTTTCACAAACCCTGTCTGATCGTCCCCAATCACCTCCGGTACACAGTCCTCGATTCTAATCGCCAGGACCTTTGCCAGGAGCTTGGCATCCACATTAATCAGGGAGATTGGCCTGTATGACCCGCAGGATTCCGGGTCCTTACCCCGCTTCAATATCAGTGATATGGTGGCTTGCGACATCGTTGGCGGCAGGGTCCCTCTGTCCCTTGCCTCATTAAAAACCCGAGTCAGGACCGGTCCCACTATCTCCGAGAACTTCTTGTAAAACTCTACTGGGTATCCATCCGACCCCAGGGCTTTCCCCGACTGCATGGCCTTTAGGCCCCCCCAGTACCTCCTCCGCGGGACCCCCAGCCCGTCCACTAGTCCCCCGCCTACTTTGGGAAGGTTAGTCCACCCAGGAACCTTTTCATCTCCACCGGCTCTTCCGGGGGTTTTGAAGTGTACAGCTTACTGTAGAAGTCCCGAAATACCTTATTCAGTCCTGCCGGGTCCTCCACTCTGCTCCCCTCCCCATCCATCACTCTACTTATTTCCCTGGCCGCCTCCCTCTTCCTGAGTTGCTGCGCTAGCAATCTGCTGGCCTTCTCCCCATGCTCATACACCACTCCCTTCGCCTTCGTAAGCTGTTCCACGGCCCTACTCGTGGATAACGCCCCCAGTTCCGCCTGTAGTCTCTGCCTCTCCTTGAGTAGGTCCTCCCCCGGGGATCCCGCATGCTCCTCGTCTATCCGACGCATTTCCCTAACCAATCTGTCCATCTCTGCCCTGTCCGCCTTGGCCCTGTGAGCCCCAATTGAGATCAGCTCCCCCCTCACTACTGCCTTCAGCGCCTCCCACAGGGTCGCTGCTGAGACCTCCCCCGTATCGTTCACCTGCAAGTAATTTTGCATACACTTCCGAAGCCTCTCACAGATCCCCTCCTCCGACAACAATCCTACGTCTAGCCTCCATTGTGGGCGTTGGTGATTCGCCCCTCCGACCTGCAGGCCTACCCAGTGCGGGGCATGGTCCGAGATAGTAATTGCCGAATATTCCGTATTCTTTACCTTCCCTACACAGTCCCTGCTCAAGATAAAGAAATCAATCCTAGAATATACTTTATGGACATGCGAGTAAAACGAGTAGCCCCTTCCCGTCGGCTGTCTGGCTCTCCAGGGGTCCACTGCCCCCATTTGCTCCATGAACCCTTTCAGCTCCCTTGTCATTGATGGGAGTCTACCCGTTCTGGGACATGACCATTCCCGCCCCGGGTCAAGGACCGTATTAAAGTCCCCCCCCCCCCTCCATTATCAACTAACCTGAGTCTAGGTCCGGGATCGTCCCCAGCACTCTTTTGATAAAGTCAACGTCGTCTCAGTTCGGAGCATATATATTCACCAGCACCACTCTCCTCCCCTCCAGCTTGCCCCTTACCATAATGAATCTGCCCCCGCCGTCTGCGATTGCCCCTTCCGCCTCAAATTGAACCCGCTTATTGATCATAATTGCAACCCCCCTGGACTTAGAATCCAAGTCCGAGTGGAAGACCTGACTGATCCAGCCCTTCCTTAGCCTGGTCTGGTCAGACACTAGTCAGATGGTGTCTCCTGCAACATAATTACGTCCGCCTTCAGAGCCCGCAAATGTGCGAACACGCGCGCCCTTTTAACTGGCCCATTTAGTCCCCTGACATTGCAGGTGATCAGCCTGGTTGGGGGGCACAATCCCCCCCCCCCACCCCCCCACACCCCCTCCCCCACGCCGGTCAGCCATAACCTTTCTTGGGCCCGCCCCCGGCCCGTGCGTCGCGCCATTCTTGGCTCACCTCTTGGCTGCCTCCACCCCCGACCTCCTTTCTATTCCCTACTTCAGATCCCCCCCACGTCAGCCCCCACTCCCCCCCCCCCCCCCAGCAACATCCCCCGGTAACCCCACCCCTGCCATCCACTGGCTGTTTTCTCCCCCCCCCCCCCCCCCCCCCCCCCGACTCCCTTGACTAGCCAATCAGCTAGCCCGGTGACTCATCCCTCCGGCGCCCACTTGTCTCACTCCCATTGTTTCCCCGACCTCATCCCCCCACTCCCCAGAACCCCATCCCCCCCTCCAACCCACTGGAGCAATCTCACTAAAATGGGAAAGATCAAACAAGATGTAAACATCAACCCGCCCCGCGAGGCTGCTCCAGGTACAATACAGTTCCAGCCGTGTACACAGAAAAGTGTTAACCCTTACTGAGCATTATTAACATAACCCCGCAATAACCCAGTACCCGTACATCACCCGACCAAAACAAACATGAAAACCATTGACATACATGAAAGGAATGCCCCCAACCAACATCTTTAATCCCCATTGCTGACCAGCCACCCCTTTGTTACAATATAGGCTCCAACGCACTCAGAGAGCCCAACAAAAGGTACCCACCACAGCAGAAAGAACAAAAAAAAGACCAATAAAAGCAACAAAAACAGGAAAAGGACCATACGAGACCCCCCCCCCCCCCCCCCCGACAAAAACTGCCCACAAAAAATACACCACATGGCACCTTTAAAACAGTAAACAGTCGACCAGCTGTCCAGGCACACTAGGCATCCCTTCAAACGGTAATTCTTGGACCCTAACTCGCGTCCGTGGGTCCTTTTTTTGAGACCAGCCCCTGATCCCTCGCAAAGTCCATCGCTTCTTCGGGCTCGGAGAAGTAGTGGTGTTGGCCGTGATGCGTAACCCAAAGACGGGCCAGGAAGAGCAGACCAGACTTCACAGGCCTCTTGATCAACACCTCCTTAACTTGTTTAAAGGCTGCTCACCGCTAGCCACCTCCTGGCTTAGGTCCTGGTAAATGCGAAGAACACCGTTATTCCACGTGCTGCTCTTGGCGCTCTTTGCCCACTGCAGCACCCGCTCCTTCTCCACAAACCTGTGGAACCTGATCACCATCGGACGGGGGGGTCCCCCTGGACACACCTGTCCCGCCTGTACTCTGATTGCCCCCTCCAGCTCCGGCGGTCGCAGAAAGGCTTCAGCCCCCATCAGCTGCATCAACAGGTCAGCCACAAACGCTGTGGCATCAGCTCCCTCAGCCCCCTCCGGGAGGCCGACCATCCTCAGATTGTTCCTGCGGGCTCTATTCTCCAGCTCCTCCACTCTGTCCAGCAGTCTTCTCTGCCGCTCCTTCAACCCATCGACTTCTAGCGCAGCAACCGTCTGCGTGTCCGCCTGCTCCTCCACCGCCTCTCCCAGCTCCTTAACTTTCTCGTCCTGGGCATCCAGCCTCTGATTCAGCTGATCCACTGTCTTCTGAAGTGGGTCCAAGTTGTCCCGCTTCAACAACTCAAAACTGTTTTTAATCACCTGCAGCATGTTTTCCAGCGCCTGCTGGATCGCTGGGTCCGAGGTCCGTAGGTCCGCCATCTTTGCTCCCGGGTCAGCTTCCCCTGCACCTTGCCTTTGTCCCTTCCTCTCCCGTTTTCGTTGCTTCCTGCTCTCCCGCAGTTCCATGCTGCTCTGCCCGCTCCTCCGCACCTCCGTGGCCGGCCTTTCACCGCTCCACAGTCCCGCAAAACCGGGGAACCAGGTCCTCAAATCCTGCCAGAGTGAGAGCCCCCGAATGTGCGGCTCACTCACTCATTCCTGCCACCGGAACTCCCAAAATGAGACGATACTTGTGTAAAAAACTCTCTCCGTGAAGCCAAGATGGGGATGTTTGCGCTGGCTGAGAATCAGCAAGGTTTTACTCTGGTACAAAGCAGAGAGAAGACATTCCTCAGAAAGACAGAACTGCCTCCATGTGGAACACAATTTGTGCACAGAGAGATCCCACAATAGCTAGGATATAATGACCCAGTTGATCGAAATACCTGAAATGGGGTTTGGAATAAATGCACCTTGTGTTGTTTGTCACTGATATCCTTTGTTCCAGTTCAGTTAAGCAGAGCTGTAATGTACAGAAGGTACTGGGGGTAATTTATACGTTTTACTGGGGGTAATTTACAGGAGTTATTGGGGTAATTTATAGGAGTTACTGGGGGTAATTTATAGGAGTTACTGGGGGTCATTTATAGGAGTTATTGGGGTAATTTATAGGAGTTACTGGGGGTAATTTATAGGAGTTACTGGGGGTAATTTATAAGGGTTACTGGGGGTAATTTATAGGGGTTACTGGGGGTAATTTATAGGACTTACTGGGGGTAATTTATAGGGGTTACTGGGGGTAATTTATAGGGGTTACTGGGGTAATTTATAGGAGTTACTGGGGTAATTTATAGGAGTTACTGGGGGTAATTTTAAGGAGTTACTGGGTTAATTTATAGGAGTTACTGGGGGTAATTTATAGGAGTTACTGGGGTTAATTTATAGGAGTTACTGGGGGTAATTTATAGGAGTTACTGGGGTAATTTATAGGAGTTACTGGGGTAATTTATAGGAGTTACTGGGGGTAATTTATAGGAGTTACTGGGGGTAATTCATAGGGGTTACTGGGGGAAATTTATAGGAGTTACTGGGAGTAATTTATAGGAGTTACTGGGGTCATTTATAGGAGTTACTGGGGGTAATTTATAGGAGTTACTGGGATAATTATAGGAGTTACTGGGGGTAATTTATAGGAGTTACTGGGATAATTTATAGGAGTTACTGGGGGTAATTTATAGGAGTTACTGGGGTAATCTATAGGGATTATTGGGGTAATTTAAAGGAGTTACTGGGGGTAATTTATAGGGGTTACAGGGGATAATTTGTAGGAGTTTCTGGGGGTAATTTCTAGGATTTACTAGGGGTAATTCATAGGAGTTACTGGGGTAATTTATAGGAGTTACTGGGAGTAATTTATAGGAGTTACTGGGGTAATTATAGGAAATCCGTGGGGTAATTTAGAAGAGTTACTGGGAGTATTGTAGAGGAGTTACTGAGGGTAATTTTTAGGGGTTACTGGGGTTAATTTATGGGAATTACTGGGGGTTATTTATAGGGGATACTGGGGGTAATTGATAGGAGATACTGGGGGTAATGTATAGGAGTTACTGGGGGTAATTTATAGGAGTTATTGGGGTAATTTATAGGAGTTACTGGGGGTAATTTATAGGAGTTACTGGGGGTAATTTATAGGGGTTACTGGGGGTAATTTATAGGAGTTACTGGGGTAATTTATAGGAGTTACTGGGAGTAATTTATAGGAGTTACTGGGGTAATTTATAGGAGTTACTGGGGGTAATTTATAGGAGTTACTGGGGGGTAATTTATAGGAGTTACTGGGGGTAATTTATAGGAGTTACTGGGGGTAATTTATAGGAGTTACTGGGGGTCATTTATAGGAGTTACTGGGGGTAATTTATAGGAGTTACTGGGGGTAATTTATAGGAGTTACTGGGGGTAATTTATAGGAGTTACTGGGGGTAATTTATAGGAGTTACTGGGGGTAATTTATAGGAGTTACTGGGGTAATTTATAGGAGTTACTGGGGTAATTTATAGGAGTTACTGGGGGTAATTTATAGGAGTTACTGGGGGTAATTTATAGGAGTTACTGGGGGTAATTTATAGGAGTTACTGGGGGTAATTTATAGGAGTTACTGGGGGTAATATATAGGAGTTACTGGGGTAATTTATAGGAGTTACTGGGGGTAATTTATAGGAGTTACTGGGAGTAATTTATAGGAGTTACTGGGGTAATCTATAGGGATTATTGGGGTAATTTAAAGGAGTTACTGGGGGTATTTTATAGGGGTTACAGGGGATAATTTGTAGGAGTTTCTGGGGGTAATTTCTAGGATTTACTAGGGGTAATTCATAGGAGTTACTGGGGTAATTTATAGGAGTTACTGGGAGTAATTTATACGAGTTACTGGGGTAATTATAGGCAATCCGTGGGGTAATTTAGAGGAGTTACTGGGAGTATTGTAGAGGAGTTACTGAGGGTAATTTTTAGGGGTTACTGGGGTTAATTTATTGGAGTTACTGGGGTATTGTATAGGAGTTGCTGGGGGTAATTTATAGGAGTTACCGGGGGTAATTTATAGGTGGCTCTGGGGGTAATTTATAGGGGTTACTGGAGGTAATTTATAGGAGTTACTGGGGGTAATTTACAGCGGTTACTGGGGGTAATTTATATGGGTTACTGGGGGTAATTTATAGGAGTTTTATTGTATTAACTGGGGGGTAATTTTTAAGGGTTACTGGGGGTAATTGATCACTACCCCCCCCCCCCCCCCCCCCCCCCCCCCCCCGCCCATGTTCCTGCTCTTTGAGGTTCCGACTCCAGGAGCAGTTGTGCTCAGCGTTTCCCAGGAGGCCCTGTTCAAGGTAATTTATAATCCCATAATCCCAGATGACCATAGGCTGATTCCCCCATTGAGGGAAAGAGTTGACTGTTGATGATTTAACCTGAGGATGACCACACCTCAGGAGAGGGACAAGGGTGAGAAGGTAAAGGAATTGAACCCACGCAGTTGGCATCGCTCCACATCACAGTCCAGCAGCGAGGGAAGTAAGTGTGAGAGGAGTTACAATCCGATGATCAGTGATCATCATTCCTCGGAAGATTCGGTCCATTGAAATAGAAATCTGTCGCTCATAGCCGCTGTCTTCAATAATTGGGAGTCTTTAAGGATTAAGCAACTCGGATTGGACATATTGTGGGAGATATCATTACATTTGGATTTGGATTTGTTTATTGTCACGTGTACCGAGGTACAGTGAAAAGTATTTTTCTGCGAGCAGCTCAACAGATCATTCAGTACGTGGAAGAAAAGGGAATTAAACAAACAAATGATTCACTGGAGGCAGGAATGGTCCCAGAGGACTGGAAAATGGCTAATGTTACACCACTTTAAGAAGGGAGGCAGAAGATGGGAAATTATAGGCTGGTTAGCCTGACTTCGATCATTGGTAAGATTTTAGAGTCTGTAATTAAAGGTGAGATTGCGAAGTACTTGGAAGTGCATGGTAAAATAGGACTGAGTCCGCACGGCTTTGTCAAAGGGAGGTCATGCTGACAGATCTGTCAGAGCTCTTTGAGGAGGTAAGAAGGATGTTAGACAAAGGAGAACCAGTGGACGTGATTTATTTAGGTTTCCAGAAAGCCTTTGACAGAGTGCCGCATAGGAGACTGTTGAATAAGTTAAAAGCCCATGGTGTTCAGGGTAAGATCCTGGCATGGACAGAGGATTGGCTGACTGGCAGAAGGCAGAGAGTGGAGATAAAAGGGGCTTTTTCAGGATGGCAGCCGGTGACTAGTGGTGTGCCTCAGGGGCCTGTGCTGGGACCACAACGTTTCACAATGTACATTAATGATCTGGAAGAAGGGTCTGAAGGCACTGTTGCTAAGTTTGCAGACACAAAGTTCTGTAGAGGGACAGGTAGTATTGAGGAAGCAAAGAGGCTGCAGAAGGATTTGGACAAGCTAGGAGAGTGGGCAGGGTAGCAGCAAATGAAATACTATGTGGAAAAGTGTGAGGTTATGCACTTTGGAAGGAGGACTTTAGGCACAGACTATTTTCTAAATGGGGAAATGCTGAGGAAATCAGAAGCACAAAGGGACGTGGGAGTCCTTGTTCACGATTCTCTTAAGGTTAATGTGCAGGTTCAGTCGGCAGTTAAGAAGGCAAATGCAACGTTAGCATTCATGTCAAGAGGGCTAGAAGACAAGACCAGGGATGTTCTTCTCAGGCTGTATAAGGCTCTGATCAGACCCCATTTGGAGTAGAAGGATGAGGGTGGATCTGATTGAAACTTACAGGATACTACGTGGCCTGGATAGAGTGGACATGGAGAGGATGTTTCCACTTGTAGGAAAAACTAGAACCAGAGGACACCATCTCAGACTGAAGGGACGATCCTTTAAAACAGGGATGAGGAGGAATTTCTTCAGCCAGAGGGTGGTGAATCTGTGGAACTCTTTGCCGCAGAAGGTTGTTGAGGCCAAATCACTGTGTGTCTTTAAGACAGAGATAGATAGGGTCTTGATTAATAAGGGGATCCGGGGTTATGGGGAGAAGGCAGAAGAAAGGGGATGTGAAAATATCAGCCATGATCAAATGGCGTAGCAGACTCGATGGGCCGAGTGTCCTAATTCTGCTCTTATGTCACATGGTTGTCATGATATGCACTCATGCACATAATGAGATACAGACAGGCAGTGAATGACACACAGCGCAGCCAATCAACACACAGGATAGAACACAACCAATCACCAGGCAGAACACTAAAAGGTGGCTTGCCACTATAAAACACACAAGGCATCAAGACTCTGCCTCTTTCCAGTGGTGATAGTTGTTGTGACAGTCAGGGTGTATATAACAGTTAGCACCTTCTGCACGTGGCTCAGAGCTAGACTGGTCTAGATTGTTAAAGTATTATAGCTTAGATTAGGAGAGTGTCTAACCCACAGCGAACTGTGTACATAACTTTACAAGTTCAATGAACCGTGTTGAGCCAACGTCAAAGTTTGGAGTCTACTTTCGAGTACTACTGCATCCAGTTGCAGTCCGTGTTTACCCAGTCTGATTAACACGACGATGATCTTTTGGTCTTGTGACCTCCTACCGTTAGCTACCCCCTCCCCAGACTCCTGCCATTGGTCACTCAACATGAGCATCATCTCGGAGCTCCCCAAGAATTTTCAATGTGTCCAACTTATGACTTTTGAAAAGCTGGTCACCCGAATGAATGACCCTATTTAACTGGACACCTGCTATTACATAGAAATTGTGGAAATCTCACACTTCAGAATACAAAAGCAGCAAGTTGAACAGGCATTCAATTTTGGTTTATAAGTGTAAAAGAGCAAAATCAACAGGCGGCCATGCTGGTTATTGGCAGCCTCTATATTTGTCATGGGCATGTTATTGCTACGTTTCGTGTGGGCAGTTTTCCATCTTTGATGCGGGCCTTTCTCCATTTTTGATGAGGGATGTGCTCCATGTTTGTTGGGGCCAGTGCTCCATGTTTGTTGGGGGCAGGGCTCCATGTTTGTTGTGGGCAGCGCTCCATGTTTGTTGTGGGCAGTGCTCCATGTTTGTTGTGGACTGGGCACCATGTTTCTTGTGGGCAGGGCTCCATGTTTGTTGTGGGCAGGGCTCCATGTTTGTTGTGGGCAGCGCTCCATGTTTGTTGTGGGCAGTGCTCCATGTTTGTTGTGGGCAGGGCTCCATGTTTGTTGTGGGCAGTGCTCCATGTTTGTTGGGGCCAGTGCTCCATGTTTGTTAAGGGCCAGGGCTCCACGTTTGTTGTAGGCAGAGCTCCATGTTTGTTGTGGGCAGGGCTCCATGTTTGTTGGGGACTGGGCTCCATGTTTGTTGGGGGCAGCGCTCCATGTTTGTTGTGGGCAGGGCTCCATGTTTGTTGGGGGCAGCGCTCCATGTTTGTTAAGGGCTAGGGCTCCACGTTTGTTGTAGGCTGGGCTCCATGTTTGTTGGGGGCAGGGCTCCATGTTTGTTGTGGGCTGGGCTCCATGTTTGTTAGGGGCAGCGTTCCATGTTTGTTGGGGGCAGTGCTCCATGTTTGTTGGGGGCAGTGCTCCATGTTTGTTGGGGCCAGTGCTCCATGTTTGTTGGGGGCAGCGCTCCACGTTTGTTGGGGGCAGCGCTCCATGTTTGTTGGGGGCAGCGCTCCATGTTTGTTGGGGGCAGCGCTCCATGTTTGTTGGGGGCAGCGCTCCATGTTTGTTGGGGGCAGCGCTCCATGTTTGTTGGGGGCAGTGCTCCATGTTTGTTGGGGGCTGGGCTCCATGTTTGTTGGGGGCAGCGCTCCATGTTTGTTGGGGGCAGCGCTCCATGTTTGTTGGGGGCAGTGCTCCATGTTTGTTGGGGGCAGTGCTCCATGTTTGTTGGGGGCAGCGCTCCATGTTTGTTGGGGGCAGCGCTCCATGTTTGTTGGGGGCAGGGCTCCATGTTTGTTGGGGGCAGCGCTCCATGTTTGTTGGGGGCAGCGCTCCATGTTTGTTGGGGGCAGTGCTCCATGTTTGTTGGGGGCAGCGCTCCATGTTTGTTGGGGCCAGGGCTCCATGTTTGTTGGGGGCAGCGCTCCATGTTTGTTGGGGGCAGCGCTCCATGTTTGTTGGGGGCAGCGCTCCATGTTTGTTGGGGGCAGCGCTCCATGTTTGTTGGGGGCAGTGCTCCATGTTTGTTGGGGGCTGGGCTCCATGTTTGTTGGGGGCAGCGCTCCATGTTTGTTGGGGGCAGCGCTCCATGTTTGTTGGGGGCAGTGCTCCATGTTTGTTGGGGGCAGGGCTCCATGTTTGTTGGGGGCAGCGCTCCATGTTTGTTGGGGGCAGCGCTCCATGTTTGTTGGGGGCAGTGCTCCATGTTTGTTGGGGGCAGCGCTCCATGTTTGTTGGGGCCAGGGCTCCATGTTTGTTGGGGGCAGCGCTCCATGTTTGTTGGGGGCAGCGCTCCATGTTTGTTGGGGGCAGTGCTCCATGTTTGTTGGGGGCAGGGCTCCATGTTTGTTGGGGGCAGTGCTCCATGTTTGTTGGGGCCAGTGCTCCATGTTTGTTGGGGGCAGCGCTCCATGTTTGTTGGGGGCAGTGCTCCATGTTTGTTGGGGGCAGCGCTCCATGTTTGTTGGGGGCAGCGCTCCACGTTTGTTGGGGGCAACGCTCCATGTTTGTTGGGGGCAGCGCTCCATGTTTGTTGGGGGCAGTGCTCCATGTTTGTTGGGGGCTGGGCTCCATGTTTGTTGGGGGCAGCGCTCCATGTTTGTTGGGGGCAGCGCTCCATGTTTGTTGGGGGCAGTGCTCCATGTTTGTTGGGGGCAGGGCTCCATGTTTGTTGGGGGCAGGGCTCGATGTTTGTTGGGGGCAGCGCTCCATGTTTGTTGGGGGCAGCGCTCCATGTTTGTTGGGGGCAGTGCTCCATGTTTGTTGGGGGCAGCGCTCCATGTTTGTTGGGGCCAGGGCTCCATGTTTGTTGGGGGCAGCGCTCCATGTTTGTTGGGGGCTGGGCTCCATGTTTGTTGGGGGCAGCGCTCCATGTTTGTTGGGGGCAGCGCTCCATGTTTGTTGGGGGCAGTGCTCCATGTTTGTTGGGGGCAGGGCTCCATGTTTGTTGGGGGCAGGGCTCGATGTTTGTTGGGGGCAGCGCTCCATGTTTGTTGGGGGCAGCGCTCCATGTTTGTTGGGGGCAGTGCTCCATGTTTGTTGGGGGCAGCGCTCCATGTTTGTTGGGGCCAGGGCTCCATGTTTGTTGGGGGCAGCGCTCCATGTTTGTTGGGGGCAGCGCTCCATGTTTGTTGGGGGCAGCGCTCCATGTTTGTTAAGGGCTAATCTCCGTATTCTTTCCCAAAATATCGGTTTGATGATAATCTTTATTGTCACAGTAGGCTTACATTAACACTGCAATGAAGTTACTGTGAAAAGCCCGTAGTCGCACATTCCGGCGCCTGTTCGGGTACACAGAGGGAGAATTCAGAATGTCAAAATTACCTAACAGCACGTCTTTCAGGACATGTGGGAGAAAACCGGAGCAGCCGGAAGAAACCCACGCAGACACGGGGAGAAGGTGCAGACTCCTCACTGACAGTGACCCCAGCCATCAATTGAACCCAGATCTTTGGAGTTGTGAAGCCACAGTGCTAACCACTGTGCTTCCCCTGATGTTGATGCCAAGAATAATTCTACATGCTCTCAGTTTGTTCATGATATCACCTCCCACCTCAAACATCCCAGCTCCATGCTGCCATTGGTCTGACATGTCCACTCTCTGGGTGCCCACCTTTCCAAACCAATTGGAAAGGGAACAGACTCTTTGTCATCTGATTGGGTGTTTTTCAGAAACAGCTTTTCCCTCCCACCACCAGTTTCTCTCCAATGAACAAATGCGTTGAAATAAAATAGGAGAACACCATGTTGTTAAAGGGCAGCAATGGCCTTATCCCCTCAGTTATGTGAAATGAGTTCCCTGAGGATTCATCTTTCGTTCCTGAAAACTCCAGGACAATTCTTCAGAGTTGGGAACCCAATCTGAGGCTTGTTTGGAATCATTAATCCCCTGACTGAGTTTCAGTCTCTCCATGAAAAACTTACATCTGAAATGATATCTCCTGTTTGTCACTCACTCAGATGCTGCCAAGTGCACCATGACTGTTATGGAGAAGCTGCAATAACGGGATGTCACCACGCCCTCTGTTTGTCACATGCTACACCTTGTGAAAATGGGTTTCCCAAGTGCGGTAAGTAAACACCAAACTAAATCAATGTTGGCCTCGGGAAGTTGCTCTGACTCCCTGTCCTCTCCCTTCCCTCAATAATTCAACACCAGTAAAGTACAACAACAACTTATATTTATGTGGTGCCTACAGAGTAATGAAACATCCAAAGTGACTGACCAATAGATTTTGTTAAAGATGTTTTAAGGAATGTCTCAACAGAGGCGGAAAGATGGAGGGAGGGAATTTCGGAGCTTGGGGCCCAGACACCTGAAGACACGGCCACCAATGGTGAACCGATTCAAATTGGGAATGTTCAAGAGACCAGGCCCGGAACGTTCCGTTTGGGAGACTAAGGGCCGGATTCTCCGTCGCATCGAGAACTCCGCTACCAGCGGTGGCAGCGGAGAATCCAACGTGGGCAGAAAACGGGATTGCCGACGGGCACCAGCGGGAGAATGTGAATGGGTCATTAAGATTTATTTGCATCCTATTGTTGGGCTGTGTCCCATATTCTCCCATGTTTGTTGGGGGGATCATCGGGATTCTCCAGTCCTCTGGGCCGGGAATCACACGGGCAGGAATTAGTGCCGGTCTTGACCAGCGTGGCCCTGATGTGGTGGGCCTTACGGTGGGCCAAGGGGGTCACTCTTTACGGGAGTTGCCCCCAAAGTCCAATGGAGGGCCACCCTCCCCACCCCCCACAATGCAAGGCCTGCCCACCCCACCCCTCACCAGAGGCCCCCTAATTAAAGAGACCCCCACCAGAGACGTCCCCATAATAAGGACCCCGGCCTGGAAGCCCCCAGAAGGGAGACACCTGCCTGGAAGCCCCTCCATTAGGGATGGGTGGGTCATTCTTGTACTGTGGGGTGGGCGGATGACCCAAGCGATCCCGGGGCCAGGGACTGAGTTGCGTTGCGGGAGGGCCTAACAGCCAGACATCTGTCAGGCCGTCCACTCAAAATGGCGGCCTGGTTGTGGGATTTCTTGGGGAATCCCTCACAATCCTCACCGTGCATTAATTTGCACGGCTGCGGATTGGGAGCCACTTCCTGGTTTGTACTCCCAGTGGAAACACAAATCAGGTGCAATTCAGCTCCAGTGTGTGAACACAGGGCTGGATTCTCCGCCTCCTGATACGGGAATCACGATCGGGCGGAGAATTGCGTGTTGGCAAAAACTGAAGTTGAGGCCCTGCACCGATTCGGGCGCCATGCTCTGGTCCCTCCCCGGTGGCAGAAACAATTTGTGCCCCGCGCCGGCCGGGGAATTTACCTACATTTAAATGTGATTAGCAGGTTGGACGCTTCATTCACTGCCCTTCCCGCGATGCTCCGGCCCCTCAAGCCGAAGTCTCCGGGACACGGATTACTACAAAGATTTACAAATGGGGACTGGACGCCAGGCCTGCGGAGGGGGAGCGAGAGTCTGAAAAACCATTCTAAAATGTGGGGCTTGCTGGGGGCAGCTGCCTGGGCCGGGGGCAGGAGCGGCGAGTGACTTGGTGTTGCGTCCGTGGACTCAGGGTAGAAAATAGAACATAGAACAGTACAGTACAGGGCAGGACCTTCAGCCCTCCGATGTGTTGGGTATGCTGGGTCTGTGAGGACTGCATTTACCCAGAGCAGTAGAAGAGACAGGCTACCAACACTTGTAGAAGTACAACTCTATTTTATTTAACTATGAGCTATTAAACATACTTGCACTGTGGGTCGACACTATGTTAGGTTGACTGGAGACCTGAGGCTAACCTGAGCAGACTATACGCCGAGCACATGGTAGATGTTCGTGTTGCTGATTACGGGCTCTGGCTGTCTCAGAGGCTGCATCCCGAATGAGCGGGAAAACTAGTGTCCTCTGGCTTTATAGTGGCCGAGTCCTGTCTGGTGATTGGCTGCTGTGTTCTGTGTGTTGATTGGCCATTCAGTGTTTCAGTCAGTGTCTGTCTATTCACCATCATATACTTGCGTGTATATTATGACATCTCCCCCTTTTTGAAAAATGTATGTGTACGTGTCAATAAATAGTGTGGTATGTGAATGTGCCTGACTATGACACCAGGGGTGCCTCTATCATCAAATGATGATAGATGATAGTAAGCATATTTACATGACTATATACAAAATGACTATATACAAACACCCACGACTTTGTGCCGACCGTTTTTCCTAATCTAAGATCAATATAACCTACACCCCTTACATTTACTGCTGTCCATGTGCCTAATGACTCTGACTCCACCACCTCTGCTGGCAGTGCATTCCACACACCCACCACTCTGTGTAAAGAACCGACCTCTGACATCTCCCCTCTCCCTTCCTCCAATCACGTTAAAATGATGTCCCCTCATGACAGCCATTTCCACCCTGGGGAACAGTCTCTGGCTATCCACTCTATCCATGCCTCTCATCACCTTGTACACCTCTATCAAGTCACCTCTCGTCCTTCTTTGCTCTAGTGAGAAAAGCCCGAGCTCCCTCAACCTTTCTTCATAAGACATGCCCTCCAGTCCAGGCAGCATCCCGGTAAATCTCCTCTGTACCTTCTCCAAAGCATCCACATCCTTCCTATAATGAGGCGACCAGAACTGGACACAATATTTCAAGTGTAGTCTAACTAGAGTTTTATAAAGCTGCAGCAAAACCTCGCGGCTCTTAAACTCAATCCCCCTGTTAATGGAATCAACACACCATACGCCTTCTTAACAACCTTATCAACTTTGAGGGGTCTATGTACATGGACCCCAAGATCCCTCTGTTCCTCCACAATTTCAAGAATCCTGCCTTTAACCCTGTATTCAGCATTCAAGATGTGGAGATGCCGGTGTTGGACTGGGGTGAGCACAGTAAGAAGTCTTACAACACCAGGTTAAAGTCCAACAGGTTTGTTTCGAATCACTAGCTTTCGGAGACTGCTCCTTCCTCAGTTGAATGAAGAGGTGGGTTCCAGAAACATCTATGTAGACAAAGTCAAAAATGCAAGACAATACTTTGAATGCAAGTCTTTGCAGGTAATTAAGTCTACGGGTCCAGACGGAGCCACTGGAGAGAGATAATTCCAGGTTAAAGATGTATGAATTGTCCCAAGCCAGAACAGTTGGTAGGATCCACAAGCCCAGGCTAGATGGTGGGTGGGGTCAATGTAATGCGACATGAATCCAAGATCCCGGTTGAGGCCGCACTCATGCGTGTGGAACTTGGCTATAAGTTTCTGCTCGGCAATTCTGCGTTGTCGCGTGTCCTGAAGGCCGCCTTGGAGAATGCTTACCCGGAGATCCGAGGCTGAATGCCCTTGACTGCTGAAGTGTTCCCCGACTGGAAGGGAACATTCCTGCCTGGTGATTGTCGCACGTTGCCCGTTCATTCGTTGTCGCAGTGTCTGCATGGTCTCGCCAATGTACCACGCTTCGGGGCATCCTTTCCTGCAGCGTATGGGATAGACAACGTTGGCCGAGTCGCACGAGTATGTGCCGCGTACCTGGTGGGTGGTGTGACTCTCATTATGTCACCCACAGAAATTATCATGTTAAGGACCCCCCCCCCCAACGTTCAGGACCCCCGATACATTAAAGGAATGCAGCCCACATCACTGACAGCATTAGGGAATTTCACAATATTAGGGAACCCCCGACAACATCAAGGACAGAATCCACAGCAGCCGATTAGCAGCGGGGAAGGGGTGGGGGGAGGGGGAAGGGGTGGGGGGGAGGGGGAAGGGGTGGGGGGGGAGGGGGGAAGGGGTGGGGGGAGGAGGGAAGGGGTGGGGGAGGGGGGAAGGGGTGGGGGAGGGGGGAAGGGGTGGGGGTAGCGGCGTTGGAGGGGGGTAGCGGCATTGGAGGGGGTAGGGGTGGGGAGGGGGGTAGCGGCGTTGGAGGGGGGTAGGGATGGGGAGGGGGTAGCGGCGTTGGAGGGGGGTAGGGGTGGGGAGGGGGTAGCGGCGTTGGAGGGGGGTAGGGGTGGGGAGGGGGGTAGCGGCATTGGAGGGGGGTAGAGGTGGGGAGGGGGGTAGCGGCGTTGGAGGGTGTAGGGGTGGGGAGGGGGGTAGCGGCATTGGAGGGGGGTAGGGGTGGGGGGGTAGCGGCGTTGGAGGGGGGGTAGGGGTGGGGAGGGGGGTAGCGGCGTTGGAGGGGGGTAGGGGTGGGGAGGGGGTAGCGGCATTGGAGGGGGGTAGAGGTGGGGAGGGGGGTAGCGGCGTTGGAGGGGGGTAGGGGTGGGGTGGTAGCGGCGTTGGAGTGGGGTAGGGGTGGGGGGGGTGGGGGGGTGGGGGGGGTAGGGGGGGGGGGGGAGAAAGGGGGGAGGGAGGAGAAAGGAGGAGAAAGAGGCCCAGGGGGTGGGGAGGCAGAATTAATCCAAATGCCTGCTTATTCCTCAGACTCTTCAAAACGTTGTTTCTCCCCAGGATTAGAAAAGGTGCCTTGCAGCGTAGAACCCTTTCTGCGCTGTGAATTATAAAGGCAGAACCCAGAAACTTTGTCAAAAGTTTTTCCCTCTCTCTCCGCGCGTTTTTCCTGTTGTTGTGAAACTGACCTGAAATCGCAGAGGCTGAAGCTGAAATAGACAAATCCAGACACATCTCACACCCCGGGATCCAGCATTTCCCTCTGCATTCTAACCAGGCAATATTCCTGGGTTTAGGCAGATTGCAATATACTCACCAAAGCCCTGCTCTCAGCCAGAGGACGGACGGGACTCCCTCTCTCTGTCTCTCTCTCTCTGTCTGTCCCCACAATCTCCCTCTCTCTCCTCTCTCTGTCTGTCCCCACAATCTCCCTCTCTCTGTCTCAAACAAAGACAAGCAGCTGGGAGGAAGGGGAGCCTTGAGGAAGATCTGCTGATGCCCCCGTCCAATGGATGCCCGGGGCCAACGCACCGTCGCCCCCCCCTCTGCACGCCGCTGCCCCCTACCCCTACCCCCTACCCCTACCCCCCTCCAACGCCGCTACCCCCCCACCCCTACCCCTACCCCCTCCAACGCCGCTACCCCCCCCCACCCCTACCCCATTATCCCCACCCCCCTACCCCCCTACCCCCGCCACCCCTATCCCTACCCCCCCACCCCTACCCCCGACCCCTACCCCTACCCCCCTCCAACGCCGCTACCCCCCACACCCCTACCCCCCTATACCCCCACCCCCCTACCCTCCACCCCCCCCTACCCTCCCACCCCCCCCTCGCCCTCGGACACTGAACGGCGTCAACCATCATCAATGGTTGACGCCGTTATAAACCTACTTTGATTTTCGCCGACGTGACCCGTGACCCGTGGCCACGTCGGCGGGACTTCGGCCCATCCGGGCCGGAGAATAATTCAGCCTAAAAATACAATGACATCCCGCCGGCGCCAGCTGTTCTCCGAGGCGGGCGGCGGGATTTGAACAACGCCGTTTTATGGCGGGTGGGAGAATTCTTAACATGGCGGGAGCGGGAATATCGCCGCCGCCGGCCGATTCTCCGACCCTGCGTGGGGTTGGAGAATTTCGCCCTATATTTGGTTGTTCTCTCTTCTTTTTCAGATAATAAGTGCCCGCTGCTTCCCAAAGATTGTCGGAAGAAGAAGTGTAACTGTGACATTAAAGTTGCCCTGTGCATCAAGGAGAATAGCGACAAACAGAACCCAAAGTTTGTGAATTATGACCGAAACCTGTGTAAGACCGTCCCATAGCTCCAGCTCGCAATGAAGCGATGGTGATGTGACCGAGTGTCACACTGACAAGAATCTCTCCAATAGAATATTCCGGGTGTGATTGATGGGATTTCTCTCTCGCCGTCTCACTGATTTCTCATTGCTCACTGAGTGTCTCTCAGCTCTCGCTTTGTTGCTGTTTAACCTTTAATTCATTTAAAATGTACTTTACAATTCTGGTGAAATACAATACACTGATTGAAGCATGCAATGCTGGGAGTGGGAGTGTTTATTCATTATTGATACAGGGGGCATGTCCAATTAGTTTCTGCACAGACATTCTGATCTTTCACAGACAATATGGGATCCTGCTGTTCTCTTTGTACTTTGTGGCGCGACACTGCCACCTGCTGGTGTAACAGCAGCAGCAGCCGTCACGTCTCTGCTCTCAAATGATGCCAAAGGCACCCCTGGTGTCACAGTCTGAAACTGCCAACTTCATTGAGCCAAATGCTGCAACTCGAGGGATAATTTGGACATTGCTGCAATCGGTGTAAATAAAAATTGGGAGAGATATAAAGTGGGCTATCACACCCGGGTCAAAATTACCCCCAGTAAATATTGTTAAATCTCTCATTCATTCAGACTCCTGCCCCAAGTTATTGCAAAGTGGTTAATTCTTCAGCAATGTGAGACCAAACTGTGTTCACTACAGGAATCTTCTTACCAGAGACACTGTCAAATATCATAAAACATGAGAAATGGGAACAGGAGGAGGCCACTCGGCCCCTCGAGCCTGCTCCACCATTCGAAACGATTATGGCCGACCCTTGCCTCAATTCCTCTTTCTCGCCCGATCCCCACATCCCTGATTCCCTGAGTGACCAAAACTCTGCCCATCTCAGCCTCAGGACCAATGGATACAGGAGAGACTCCCAACAATGTCAGGGTGGTGACCTCCTCCCCTGTTGGTCACCCTGCTCCAGGGTAGCTGGTTAGTTTACCTCCTGCTGAGGGTCATTTCCTGGCCCTTTCCAAACTCTTGCAGAGATGAGGCTGTGGGTGGGTCAGGTGACTGAGATTCAATTGGAGGGTAAAGGCATCTTCCACGTGATGCCATCCTCCCAGCTCCGGAATGTCACCATGGCAGCCGGATCAGAGAGAGCTTGCTGTTTCTGGGGCCCGGTTAGAAGTTGAAGCGATGAGAAATTGCCCTTTGCTGTTTGACCATCAGTTCATTGAAAGATGAGGTTGTAGTGAAATAAAGCAGAGTGAGATAGCCTCTCTGCTGCTCTCACTGATTGGATCCTGCAATGCTGGCAGTGGGAATGTTTGTTAATTACTGACACAGAATCGCTCTTGGCTCCGGTTGTCAGGACCCCGGGGAAGACGAACAGCAATGTGGGAACAGGCAGACCCAGGCAAGGCTTGTCATTTAAATTTGTTATCCTTAAAAGTCATTGCCAATTCCAAAGCAGATACCACCCAGACACACACATAGACCCATACCCAGACACACACACACACACATCAGAAGTTCTGGGCCAGCGAGAATCAGCATCTCCTCAAACTCCTGACAAAATCTCAGTTCAGCTCCACACATGACAACATTCCTAATGCCAGTGATCATTCGTCACATGTGCTACAAATCCAGGTTTTCTTTATCAGCTTCTGTTCCTACAGATGGTCACCTTTTCTGAGATCCACTTTCTGCATGGGCTGATTCTCACTGGGGTACAGTTCCCGAAGGTGCTGACTCTCACTGGGGTACAGTTCCTGAAGGTGCTGACTCTCACTGGGGTACAGTTCCTGAAGGTGCTGACTCCCACTGGGGTACAGTTCCTGAAGGTGCTGATTCTCACTGGGACACAGTTCCTGAAGGTGCTGACTCTCACTGGGGTACAGTTCCTGAAGGTGCTGACTCTCACTGGGGTACAGTTCCTGAAGGTGCTGATTCTCACTGGGACACAGTTCCTGAAGGTGCCGACCCTCACTGGGGTACAGTTCCTGAAGGTGTTGATTCTCACTGGGGTACAGTTCCTGAAGGTGCTGACTCTCACTGGGGTACAGTTCCTGAAGGTGCTGACTCTCACTGGGGTACAGTTCCTGAAAGTCTAAACTCTCACTGGGGTACAGTTCCTGAAGGTGCTGACCCTCACTGGGGTACAGTTCCTGAAGGTGCTCACTCTCACTGGGGTACAGTTCCTGAAGGTGCTGATTCTCACTGGGGTAGAACATAGAACACAGAACATAGAATATAGAACATTACAGCGCAGTACAGGCCCTTCGGCCCACGATGTTGCACCGTCCTGTGAAACCCTTCTAAAGTCCCTCGACACTATTCCCTTATCGTCCATATGCCTATCCAATGACCATTTGAATGCGTTTAGTGTTGGCGAGTCCACTACTGTTGCAGGCAGGGCATTCCATCCCTTACTACTCTCTGAGTAAAGAACCTATCTCTGACATCTGTCCTATATTTATCTCCCCTCAATTTAAAGCTATGTCCGCTCGTGCTGGACATCACCATCCAAGGAAAAAGGCTCTCGATGTCCACCCTATCTAATCCTCTGATCATCTTGTATGCCTCAATTAAGTCCCCTCTTAACCTTCTTCTCTCTAACGAAAACAGCCTCAAGTCCTTCAGCCTTTCCTCATATGATCTTCCCTCCATACCAGGCAACATCCTTGTAAATCTCCTCTGTACCCTTTCCAATGCTTCCACATCCTTCCTATAATGTGGCGACCAGAACTGCACACAATACTCCAAATGCGGCCGTACTAGAGTTTTGTACAACTGCAACATGACCTCATGGCTCCGAAACTCAATTCCTCTACCAATAAAAGCTAACACACCGTACGCCTTCTGAACAACCCTCTCAACCTGGGTGGCAACTTTCAGGGATCTAAGGACATGGACACCGAGATCTCTCTGCTCGTCCACATTACCAAGAACCTTACCATTAGCCCAGTACTCTGCCTTCTTGTTATTCCTTCCAAAATGAATCACCTCACACTTTTCTGCATTAAACTCCATTTGCCACCTGTCAGCCCAGCTCTGCAGCTTATCTATGTCCCTCTGTAACTTGTAACATCCTTCTGCACTGTCCAGAACTCCACCGACTTTAGTGTCATCTGCAAATTTACTCGCCCATCCTTCTACGCCCTCCTCCAGGTCATTTATAAAAATGACAAACAGCAACGGCCCCAAAACAGATCCTTGTGGCACACCACTAGTAACTGGACTCCAGTCTGAACATTTCCCATCAACCACCACTCTTTGTCTTCTAGCATTGTGGGCAGCACGGTAGCATTGTGGATAGCACTATCACTTCACAGCTCCAGGGTCCCAGGTTCGATTCCGGCTTGGGTCACTGTCTGTGCGGAGTCTGCACATCCTCCCCGTGTGTGCATGGGTTTCCTCCGGGTGCTCCGGTTTCCTCCCACAGTCCAAAGATGTGCAGGTTAGGTGGGTTGGCCATGTTAAATTGTCCTTAGTGTCCAAAATTGCCCTTAGTGTTGGGTGGGGTTACTGGGTTATGGGGATAGGGTGGAGGTGTTAACCTTGGGTAGGGTGCTCTTTCCAGGAGCCGGTGCAGACTCGATGGGCTGAATGGCCTCCTTCTGCACTATAAATTCTATGATCTATGATCAACTAGCCAATTTCTGATCCAAACTGCTAAATCACCCTGAATCCCATGCCTCTGTATTTTCTGCAATAGCCTACCGTGGGGAACCTTATCAAACGCTTTACTGAAATCCATATACACCACATCAACTGCTTTACCCTCATCCACCTGTTTGGTCATCTTCTCGAAGAACCCAATGAGGTTTGTGAGGCACGACCTACCCTTCACAAAACCATGTTGACTATCTCCAATCAAATTATTCCTTTCCAGATGATTATACACCCTATCTCTTATAAACCTTTCCAAGACTTTTCCCACAACAGAAGTAAGGCTCACTGGTCTATAGTTACTGGGGTTATCTCTACTCCCCTTTTTGTACAAGGGGACAACATTTGCTATCCTCCAGTCCTCTGGCACTATTTCTGTAGACAAAGATGACTTCAAGAACAACCTCTTGGGGCAGCAGGGTAGCATGGTGGTTAGCATAAATGTTTCACAGCTCCAGGGTCCCAGGTTCGATTCCCGGCTGGGTCACTGTCTGTGTGGAGTCTGCACGTCCTCCCCCTTTGTGCGTGGGTTTCATCCGGGTGCTCCGGTTTCCTCCCACAGTCCAAAGATGTGCGGGTTAGGTGGATTGGCCATGCTAAATTGCCCGTAGTGTCCTAATAAAAGTAAGGTTGGGGGGGGGGGGTTGTTGGGTTACGGATATAGGGTGGATACGTGGGTTGAGTAGGGTGATCATGGCTCGGCACGACATTGAGGGCCGAAGGGCCTGTTCTGTGCTGTACTGTTCTATGTTCTAAGATCAAAGCCAAAGGCTCAGCAATCTCCTCCCTAGCTTCCAAGAGAATCCTAGGATAAGTCCCATCCGGCCCAGGGGACTTATCTATTTTCACACTTTCCAGAATCGCTAACACCTCCTCCTTATGAACCTCAAGCCCTTCTAGTCTAGTAGCCTGTATCTCAGTATTCTCCTCGACAACGTTGTCTTTTTCCTGTGTGAATACTGACGAAAAATACTCATTTAGCACCTCTCCTATCTCCTCGGACTCTACGCACAACTTCCCACTACTGTCCTTGATTGGCCCTACTCTTACCTTAGTCATTCTTTTATTCCTGACATACCTATAGAAAGCTTTAGGGTTATCCTTGATCCTACCTGCCAAAGACTTCTCATGTCCACTCCTGGCTGCTCTTAGCTCTCGCTTTAGAGCCTTCCTAGCTAACTTGTAACTCTCAAGCGACCCAACTGAACCATCACGTCTCATCTTCACATAAGCCTCCTTCTTCCTCTTGACAAGTGTTTCAACTGCTTTAGTAACCCATGGTTCCCTCACTCGACCACTTCCTCCCTGCCTAACAGGTACATACTTATCAAGGACACGCAGTAGCTGTTCCTTGAACATGCTCCACATTTCCATTGTGTCCATCCCCTGCAGTTTTCCTCTTCAGGCGGTGCATCCTAAGTCTTGCCTCATCGCATCATAATTGCCTTTCCTGAAGGTGCTGACTCTCACTGGGGTACAGTTCCTGAAGGTGCTGACTCTCACTGGGGTACAGTTCCTGAAGGTGCTGACTCTCACTGGGGTACAGTTCCTGAAGGTGCTGACTCTCACTGGGGTACAGTTCCTGAAGGTGCTGACTCTCACTGGGGTACAGTTCCTGAAGGTGCTGACTCTCACTGGGGTACAGTTCCTGAAGGTGTGGACTCTTCCTAGTTCACTCATAGGAATTCCTCTTGATTATGTGTGAGCCACAGTGCCAATTGTGGCAGGATGTTTAACCATGTGGTGCATCAATAATCTCAAAGCTTTTTAATTAAAATATATTATTGCAAATTTTTCATGATAATCAATGTAATATAAAACAATTCATTTAAGTTACAGTGACAAAGAACATGACCATCAAAATTCAAGTTAACTAACCCCCCCCCCCCCCAACACGAAACAAAACCCCTGAACAACTGACGGTGACGTTAATTTATAAAAGTAAATGGGCAGCACGGTAGCACAGTGGTTAGCACAGTTACTTCACAGTTCCAAAGTCCCAGGTTCGATTCCTGGCTTGGGTCGCTGTCTGTGCGGAGTCTGCACGTTCTCCCCGTGTCTGCGTGGGTTTCCTCCGGGTGCTCCGGTTTCCTCCCACAGTCCAAAGATGTGTAGGTTAGATGGAGTGACCATGAAAAATTGCCCCTTAGTGTCCAAAGAAAAGTTTGGGTGGGGTTACTGTGTTACGGGGATGGGTTGGAGGTGTGGGCTTGGGTGGGGTGCCCTTTCCAAGGGCCGGTGCAGTTTCGATAGTGCTCTTTCTGCACTGTAAATTCTGTGATTCCATGATTGGCTGCCATCTTCGTTAGAACCCTTCACCCCCCCCCCCCCCCCCCCCCCAATGGTGAACTTGACCTTCTCCAAATGTAAGAATGACATCAGGTCACCCAACCAATCCGAGGCACTGGGCGGAGTTAGAGAGCTTCACCCAATCAGAACTCGCCTCTGGTTATTAACGAGGAAAATGCGATGACGTCCGCCTTCACCCCCGACCTCAGCACCGGCGAGTCCGATACCCTGAAAATGCCACCAGCGGACATGGCTCCAGATCGACATTGAGTATCTCTGGCATGGTGTTGATGAAAGAGACCCAAAAACTGACTAACCTGGGACAAGACCAGAACATATGAGTGTGGTTAGCCGGCCCCCCGGGAACAACGCTCATTCCTGTCCCCCACCCCAGAGAAAAATCCACTCATCCTCGCCCTGGTCAGATGAACCCTGTGCACCACCTTGAACTGGATCAGACTAAGCCGAGAGCAAGAGGAGGTGGAGCTGACCCTGTGAAGAGCCTCACTCCACACCCCCTCATCCAGAATAGGACCCAATTCACCCCCATTTCACCTTTACCTCATCCAACGGAGCCGACTCCGCTGATAGGATCTGGCCGTTTCTGCCCAAAATAATCCCCCCACCAGACCCGACCAAAGACAAAATCCTCTTCAACAGGGAGGAGGGCGGTGTCGAGGGGAAAGAGGGAATGTGAGAAAAGTCGGGAATCTGAAAGTATCTAAACAGGGAGTTGGAATTTCTCCGACAGCTCCTTAAAGCTGGCAAACCTTCCCTCCACGAACAAATCCCCAAACCTCTCCAAACCCTTCCCCTTCCAGGGCCTAAACGTCGAGTCCAAACCCGCCGGCAAAAAGAGGTGATTATTGCAGATAGGGGGCAGCAGAGACAAGGAACTAAGTTTAAAATGTTGTCTGAACTGCTTCCGGATTCTCAGGCTGGATTCGAGGAAAATCTTACCGGAGAGAACGGCAGTGATGCGGTGACTAAAACACCAAGGCTAGAACCCTGACAGGAACTCACCTCCATTTACCCCCCTATGGAACCCGGATCACTAAACCACCCCAGGACCTTCTCAATATTGGCTGTCCAATAGTAAAATAATAAATTGGGTAAAGCCAAGCCTCCTGATTGTCTATCCCTCTGGAGGAATGCCTGACAGATCCACTCCCTGGGGGGCGTGGGGGGGGGGGGGGGGGGGGGGGCAGGAAGTATTCACTCTTATCCAGCTTCAACTTCTACCCAGAGAAGGAGCCAATGCTCCCAAGCAGCTTCATTATCTCATCCATAGCGGATACTGGGTGTGTAATATAAAGAAGCAGGTCATCCGTGTACAAGGACACCCTCTGCTCCACCCCTCCCCGATTTATCCCCCCCTCCACTTACCGGAAGATCGAAGCGCGATGGACGGCAGATCTATCGGCAAAGCAAACAGGAGACAATGGGCATCCCTGCCTCGTGCCCCTATTCAGCGGAATGTCAGCGAATTCACAGCATTTGTGTGAACACTGGCAGTGGGGGCCCCGAGACAATAAACAATCCAGGATATAAACCTTTGTCCAAATCCAAACCTGCCAAGAATCTCAAAGAGAGATCCCCACTCCACCCAATCAAAGGCATTTTCAGCCTCTCGGGAACCAATCACCTCCGGCTCGAGCACCGAAGAGGGGGAGAGGACAACATTTAATAGACAATGTATTTGGCCAACAATTGCCGACCTTGATGAAGCCAGTCTGGCCTTTCTAGATCCCTTCTGGGAGGCAGGACTCCAACCGCTGCCAGCACTTTGGCAGTAACTCAGTGTCCGCATTTAACAGTGAAATAGGCCGGTGCGACCCTCATTCTGTCGGCCCTTTTCTTTCTCAAAGATCAGGGAAATAGAAGCCTGCGCAAGTGTAACGAGAAACGGACCCCGGGACAAGGAGTCGCTTAAATATCTAAAAATGACACTTCTTTATGAAAATATTTGATTCTGGCATATATAATTTGAACAATTTTCAAGAGGAAAAAACAGGACCAATAGGGTGTTATATAGTGTGTTACCCACCCAACAACCAAACCCAGCCAACGTGGCTGATAGACACAGTTCCCCAGTGCCCCTTTCCCGTTAACTATTTCCCACCTCAACCAGCTCTCCCCCCCCCCCATGCCTCCCTCTTTCCCTCCCCCCCTTTATATCTGCTGACAGGTTAACTTCCCCCAATGATATCGATAAACGGCTGCCACCTCCGAGCGAACACCAACATCGATCCTTTCAGGGTCAACTTGATCTTCTGAGAAACCCGGCCATGTCACTGACCCATATTCCCGATTCCGGGGGTTCCGAGTCCCTCAACGCCAATAAGATCCGTCTCCGGGCTACCAGGGAGGCGAAGGCCAGAACGTCAGCCTCTCTCGCCCCCGAGACTCCTGGATCTTCCGACACACCAGAAATCGCCACCTCTGGACTCGGAACCACCCGTAGCTTCAATACCATGGACATGACATCGGTAAATCCCTGCCTAAACCCCCAGAGCCACAGACATGCCCAAAACATGTGGACATGATTCGCGGACCCTCCCACACACCACCCACACCCCCTCAAAGAACCTGCTCATACGGGCCACAGTCATGTGCGCCCTGTGATCCACCTTGAATTGTATCAGGCTGAGCCTGGCGCACGGCGAGGACGCGTTGACTCTACTCAGGACATCTTCCCAAAACCCCGCCTCTAACCCCTTGCCCAATTCTTCCTCCCATTCCATGAGCTCTTTATAAATTTCCGAGACCTGCTCCCACACCGACCCCTCCCCCACTACCCACTTCCCAACCATTGCTGTGTTTGTCACCCAGTAGTAGCTCCAACAGCTCCTACTTTACCCGTGGGGTCTTATCCGCCCACACAAACCCAGAGATCACTGCATTCACCCTCTTAAAGAAAGCCATGGGGATAAAAATAGGCAGGCACTGAAATACACACACAAACCTTGGGAGAACCGTCACCTTTACCGTCTGCACCCTCCCCACCAGTGACAGCGGGAGCATCTCCACCCCCCCCCCCCCCCAGTGACAACAGGAGCATCTCCCACCCTCCCCGCCAGTGACAACAGGAACATCTCCCACCCTCCCCCCCAGTGACAATGGGAGCATCTCCCACCCTCCCCGCCAGTGACAACGGGAGCATCTCCCACCCTCCCCGCCAGTGACAATGGGAGCATCTCCCACCCTCCCCGCCAGTGACAATGGGAGCATCTCCCACCCTCCCCGCCAGTGACAACAGGAGCATCTCCCACCCTCCCCGCCAGTGACAGCGGGAGCATCTCCCACCCTCCCCCCCAGTGACAATGGGAGCATCTCCCACCCTCCCCGCCAGTGACAACAGGAACATCTCCCTCCCTCCCCCCCCAGTGACAGCGGGAGCATCTCCCACCCTCCCCCCCCAGTGACAATGGGAGCATCTCCCACCCTCCCCGCCAGTGACAATGGGAGCATCTCCCACCCTCCCCGCCAGTGACAGCGGGAGCATCTCCCACCCCCCCCCCCCCAGTGACAGCGGGAGCATCTCCCACCCTCCTCCCCAGTGACAATGGGAGCATCTCCCACCCTCCCCGCCAGTGACAGCGGGAACACCCTCCCCCCCCCCAGTGACAACGGGAGCATCTCCACCCCCCCCCCCCCCCAGTGACAATGGGAGCATCTCCCACCCTCCCCCCCAGTGACAGCTGTGTACCCGAACAGGGGCCGGAATGTGGCAACTCGGGGCTGTTCACAGTAACTTCATTTCAGTGTTAATGTCAGCCTTCTTGTGACAATAAAGATTATTATTATATAACGAGACCCTGTGGCCCACCACCCCGATACTATCCTCTGCCAGCCCTTTGGTGCTCTCAGCGCCATTGCCAGTGGCTCTATGGCCAAGGCAAACAATAGTGGGGAGAGTGGACATCACGGCCTCATCCTCCGGTGCAGCCTGAAATAATCCGAGCTCACTCGGTTCGTCCGCACGCTCGCCACCGGGGCCTGGTACAACAACCGGACCCAGTCCACAAAGCCCTGACCAAACCCAAACTGCACCAGGACCTCCCATAATTATTCCCACTCCACCCAATCAAAGGCCTTCTCCGCATCCATGGCAACCACCACCTCCACTTCCCTTCTCTCGGAGGGCATCATAATCACATTTAAAAGCCTTTAATGTTCGCCGCTAAATGCCTCCCCTTCACAAACCCCGTCTGGTCCTCCCCCAGCACCCCTGGCCCACAATCCTCTATTCTCGAGGCCAAGATCTTGGCCAGTAGTTTGGCATCGACATTCAGAAGGAAGATGGCCTGTACGATCCGCATTGATCCAGCTCCATATCCTGCTTCAGGGTGAGAGGTCAAGGCCTGTGACATCATCAGAGGGAGTAACCGTCGCTCCCTCACCTCATTAAACACCCTTACCCCAGGGACTCCCGCACTCCTGAAAATGTTTTATAAAACTCCACTGGGTATCCGTCTGGCCCCGGGGCCTTGCCCGACTGCTTCCTCTCCAGCCCCTCCACCACTTCAATTAGTCCAATACGAGCCCTGAGGCTCTCCACCAGCTCTTCCTCCACCCTCAGAATCTCCAGCTGTTTTATTCCACTTTGAATTAAACTACTTCATGTATAGATTTCTGCTGCAAATACATGTCCCTATTCTAAACCGAATTCTGCACAGAGTGTGATCTGCATAACACTTGAGGAAATATACCCCAGTGAGAGTCAGCACCTTCAGGAACTGTACCCCAGTGAGAGTCAGCACCTTCAGGAACTGTACCCCAGTGAGAGTCAGCACCTTCAGGAACTGTACCCCAGTGAGAGTCAGCACCTTCAGGAACTGTACCCCAGTGAGAGTCAGCACCTTCAGGAACTGTACCCCAGTGAGAGTCAGCACCTTCAGGAACTGTACCCCAGTGAGAGTCAGCACCTTCAGGAACTGTACCCCAGTGAGAGTCAGCACCTTCAGGAACTGTACCCCAGTGAGAGTCAGCACCTTCAGGAACTGTACCCCAGTGAGAGTCAGCACCTTCAGGAACTGTACCCCAGTGAGAGTCAGCACCTTCAGGAACTGTACCCCAGTGAGAGTCAGCACCTTCAGGAACTGTATCCCAGGGAGAGTCAGCACCTTCAGGAACTGTACCCCAGTGAGAGTCAGCACCTTCAGGAACTGTACCCCAGTGAGAGTCAGCACCTTCAGGAACTGTACCCTAGTGAGAGTCAGCACCTTCAGGAACTGTACCCCAGTGAGAGTCAGCACCTTCAGGATCTGTACCCCAGTGAGAATCGGCACCTTCAGGAACTGTATCCCAGTGAGAGCACCTTCAGGAACTGTACCCCAGTGAGAGTCAGCACCTTCAGGAACTGTACCCCAGTGAGAGTCAGCACCTTCAGGAACTGTACCCCAGTGAGAGTCAGCACCTTCAGGAACTGTGTCCCAGTGAGAGTCAGCACCTTCAGGAACTGTACCCCAGTGAGAATCAGAACCTTCAGGAACTGTACCCCAGTGAGAGTCGCACCTTCAGGAACTGTACCCCAGTGAGAGTCAGCACCTTCAGGAACTGTACCCCAGTGAGAGTCAGCACCTTCAGGAACTGTACCCCAGTGAGAGTCAGCGCCTTCAGGAACTGTACCCCAGTGAGAGTCAGCACCTTCAGCAACTGTCTCCCTGTGAGAGTCAGCACCTTCAGGAACTGTACCCCAGTGAGAGTCAGCACCTTCAGGAACTGTACCCCAGTGAGGGTCGGCACCTTCAGGAACTGTACCCCAGTGAGAGTCAGCACCTTCAGGAACTGTACCCCAGTGAGAGTCAGCACCTTCAGGAACTGTACCCCAGTGAGAGTCAGCACCTTCAGGAACTGTACCCCAGTGAGAGTCAGCACCTTCAGGGACTCTACCCCAGTGAGAGTCAGCACCTTCAGGAACTGTACCCCAGTGAGAGTCAGCTCCTTCAGGAACTGTACCCCAGTGAGAGTCAGCACCTTCAGGAACTGTATCCCAGTGAGAGTCAGCACCTTCAGGAACTGTACCCCAGTGAGAGTCAGCACCTTCAGGGACTCTACCCCAGTGAGAGTCAGCACCTTCAGGAACTGTACCCCAGTGAGAGTCAGCACCTTCAGGAACTGTACCCCAGTGAGAGTCAGCACCTTCAGGAACTGTATCCCAGTGAGAATCAGCAGCTGCAGAAAATGGATCTCAGAAAAAGTTACCATCTGTAGGAACAGAAGCTGATACAGAAAACCTGGATTTGCAGCTCGTTTGAACAATGATCACTGATATTAGGAATGGTGCCATGTGAGGAGCTGAACTGAGAATTTGTCAGGAGTTTGAGGAGATGCTGATTCTCGCTGGCCCAGATGTGTGTGTATGTGTGTCTGGGTATGTGTCTGAATGTGTGTGTGTGTGGGGGGGGGGGGGGGGGGGGGGGGGGATGTTTGTGTGTCTAGTTGTTCGTGTGTGCATGTGTGTGTCTGGGGGTGTGTGTGCCTGGGGGTGTATGTGTGGGTGTTTGTGTGTCTGGGTGTGTCTGGATGTGCATGGATGCAAGAATTGAAGATATCTGCTTTGGAATTGGCAATGACATTTCAGAATAACAAATTTAAATGACAAGCCTTGCCTGGGTCTGCCTGTTCCCACATTGCTGTTCGTCTTCCCCGGGGTCCTGACAACCGGAGCCAAGAGCGATTTCTGTGTCAGTAATTAACAAACATTCCCACTGCCAGCATTGCAGGATCCAATCAGTGAGAGCAGCAGAGAGGCTACCTCACTCTGCTTTATTTCACTACAACCTCATCTTTCAATGAACTGATGGTCAAACAGCAAAGGGCAATTTCTCATCGCTTCAACTTCTAACCGGGCCCCAGAAACAGCAAGCTCTCTCTGATCCGGCTGCCATGGTGACATTCCGGAGCTGGGAGGATGGCATCACGTGGAAGATGTCTTTACCCTCCAATTGAATCTCAGTCACCTGACCCACCCACAGCCTCATCTCTGCAAGAGTTTGGAAAGGGCCAGGAAATGACCCTCAGCAGGAGGTAAACTAACCAGCTGCCCTGGAGCAGGGTGACCAACAGGGGAGGAGGTCACCACCCTGACATTGTTGGGAGTCTCTCCTGTATCCATTGGTCCTGAGGCTGAGATGGGCAGAGTTTTGGTCACTCAGGGAGTCAAGGATGTGGGGATCGGGCGAGAAAGAGGAATTGAGGCAAGGATCGGCCATATTCGTTTCGAATGGTGGAGCAGGCTCGAGGGGCCGAGTGGCCTCCTCCTGTTCCCATTTCTCATGTTTTTATATTTGACAGTGTCTCTGGTAAGAAGATCCCTGTAGTGAACACAGTTTGGTCTCACATTGCTGAAGAATTAACCACTTTGCAATAACTTGGGGCAGGAGTCTGAATGAATGAGAGCTTTAACAATATTTACTGGGGGTAATTTTGACCCGGGTGTGATAGCCCACTTTATATCTCTCCCAATTTTTATTTACACCGATTGCAGCAATGTCGAAATTACCTCAAGAGTTGCAGCATTTGGCTCAATGAAGTTGGCAGTTTCTGACTGTGACACCAGGGGTGTCTCTATCAGCATTTGGGAGCAGAGACGTGACGGCTGCTGCTGCTGTTACACCAGCAGGTGGCAGTGTCGCACCACAAAGTACAAAGAGAACAGCAGGATCCCATACTGTCTGTGAAAGATCAGAGTGTCTGTGCAGAAACTAATTGGACATGCCCCCTGTATCAATAATGAATAAACACTCCCACTCCCAGCATTGCATGCTTCAATCAGTGTATTTTATTTCACCAGAATTGTAAAGTACATTTTAAATGAATTAAAGGTAAAACAGCAACAAAAGCGAGATCTGAGAGACACTCAGTGAGCAATTAGAAATTAGTGAGACGGCAAAAGAGAAATCCCATCAATCAGACCCGGAATATTCTATTGGAGAGATTCTTGTCAGTGTGACTCTCGGTCACATCACCATCGCTTCATTGCGAGCTGGAGCTATTTGACGGTCTTGCACAGATTTTGGTCATAATCCACAAACTTTGGGTTGTATTTGTCGCTATTCTCCCTGAGGCACAGGGCAGCTGCAATGTTACAGTTGCATGCCTTCTTACGACACTCTGTTTTGAGAGGTATCACCGAGAAATCAACTGAAAAAGAGGAGAGAACAACCAAATATACACAGTGTAAAATATGCACTGTAATGTATACATGGAAACACACACTGGGATATACACACATTAATGTACACACTAATGTGGCGGGTGGGGGTAAGGATGTGAGATTACATAATATTGCAAAAACCTTCATTGTTGTTGGGTCCATAATGTTGTGGGTGATTCACAATGGTTCGGGGCCCAATAATGGTCTTGAAGCTTCCTAAACGATGGGGCAGCTAACATCTTAGAATGTCTCTGATGTTCTGCATTAATTTTTAATCTAATATTTTGGTGCTGAGGGGTGGGGGGGGGTCTGAAGCTGTGGAGAGTCTGTAACGTGGGTGAGGAAGGGGTGGCCTGTAATCGGCTGCTGTGGATTCTGTCCTTGATGTTGTCAGGGGTTCCCTAATATTGTGAAATTCCCCAATGCTGTCGGTGATGTGGGCTGCATTCCGTTAATGTATTGGGGGCCCTAACATTGTGGGGGGGGGGGGGTCCCTAACATGGTGATTTCTATGGGTGAGGGCCCCTAACTTGGTGATTTCTATGGGGGACATAATGAGAGTCCCACCACAGCGAGAAGCAGCAAACTATCTCAAACCTCAATATCACCACAAATGTTCCCCACCTCGAATCTGGGGAATTGTGATATTTCGAAACTTGAAACCAAATTAGTTATAGAAAATTCACTGCAAGGCAGGTGATGTCTGATCCACAGCAACCACATCTTCAGTAAGTGTCCACAGCTCGAGGAACTGCGGCTCAGAGTGAATGAGCTGGACTCGGAGCTTCAGACAGGGCAATGGCATCAGGGAGAGATAATGCTCCCTGGACACTTTGTCACACCCCTTAGCTTAGCTACTTCATTGGGTCCGTGATCAGGGACAGACAGGATGACTACACGTGAGGATCCAGGAGGTAGTAATGGAAGACACTCAGCCCTTACACTTGTCCGAGAGATTGGAGGTTTTTGCAGCCTGTGTGGACGAGAGTGAGGGCTGCTGGGAGGGTGAGCAGACTGACCACCGCACCTGGGGACAGGGACACAGACAAGTGGGAGGAATGTAAAGGAATGGGATTGCAGCAGTGGACAGTGTTGTTAGAGGGATAGACAGTGTTCTCAGCATCGAGAGAGTGTGAGCCCCGAGGGCCGTGTTGCCAGCCCGGTGCCAGGGTTAGTAACTCCTGGGGGAAGAATTCAGTTGTTGTTGTATCGGTGGGGACCAACCACACAGATAGGACTAAGAAAGAGGTTCTGATCAGAGAGGTTGAGCAGCTCGGGACTCAACTAAAAAGCAGAACCACAAAGGTAACAATCTCTGAGCCACAGACAAATTGACATTGGGTCAATAAGATCAGGGAGTTGAGTGCGTGGCTCAGAGATTGGTGTGGGAGCGATGGGTCACCATTCATGGGGCACTGGCATCAGTACTGAGGACAGAGAGAGCTGTACCGTTGGGGTGGGTTTCACTTGCACGGCGCTGGGAGCTGGGTCCTGGCAAATCACATGACCAGGGCTGTGGAGCAGACTTTAAACAAAATGGTGGGAGGTGGATTAGTAATGGAGAGACCCAGACTAAAGCTCTGGGGACGCGGGTTCAAATCCCACCACGGCAGCTGGTGGAATTTAAACATTCAGTGCATAATTTTTAAAACACTGGAAGTGTTGGCTGGTGTGGAATTGAGAAATGAACAGACACTTCCAACACTGAGGAAGGTTCAACTCAATTTTATTTAACTACTTCTAACTAACTAACACACAATGACTGTGGGTCTAAATGATGCTAACTTAAACTAGAGACCTAAGCCTTGCCCGAACCAATTGATTCTCTCAGCACGTGGTGTGAGTCTATGCTGGGCTGGATGAGTTCTTGTTACACTGAGAGGCAGCACCCAGAATGAGCGGGAACCGTGGTGCCCTCTGCCTTTATAGTGTGTGTATTCTAACTGGTGATTGGCTGCGGTGTTTGTGCATGTTGATTGGTCCCTGTGTGTGTCCATCAGTATCTGTCTGCACCATGATACACTGGTGTATATTATGACATCCCCCCTTTTATAAAAAATGTTGATATAGGCATGTGCTAATAAATAGTGTGGGTGTGTGGAGAATGTACCTAGCTACGTGTGAGGTGCGAAGGCAGATGTACAAAGCTATATCCAGGGAACAAGACTATTTACAGAGGAAGGTGCCTGGTGCAGATGACTACCATGAACTGGAACAACCGACGAATCGATTTACAAATCACTGGATAACGAATGCAACAATGAAGGATACAGAAAAAAAAAACATTTCAGAAAGTCCACATGGGTACAGAGTTCAGAAGTTCAGTCTCTGTGGTGGGCGACGAACTCTGTTTGACCGACTCAAGGATGGGACAGTGGCTGGCGGCTCAGGAGCCGGGAGGGCTGCAGCACCGTCAGGGGCAGGCAGAGCGAACGGAAGCCCCACACAGTCCACGGCCGGATCAGGAGCAGAGCTGGTCGGAGGATCCCGTGAAGACCCTGGAACCAGGCGAAGAACACGCCTGTTGCGGTGCCGAATGGATCCATCCGGTAAGCGGACCAGGAAGGGGTGGGGGGGGGGGGGGGGGGGGGGGGGGGCACCTGCCTTAGAACGACAGCAGGCGCAGACCAGCCACCATCCGGGAGGTGGATGCGAACCTTGTCGCGTGGATGGATGTTGGGAAGGTCAGCAGCCCGTGAGTCGTAGGAAGTTTTCTGCTGCAGTTGAGACATGTGGATGCGGTGGGGCACGGGGACATAATCGAGGTTGGGAGTGAGAATCGATGGCACCGTCATCCTGAGGGTGCGGTTCATTAGCAGCTGAGTAGGCGACAGGCCGGTGGAGGGCGGGGCGGAGCGATAGGCCGGTGGAGAGCGGGGCGGAGCGATAGGCCGGTGGAGAACGGGGCGGAGCGATAGGCCGGTGGAGAGCGGGGCGGAGCGACAGGCCGGTGGAGAGCGGGGCGGAGCGATAGGCCGGTGGAGAGCGGGGCGGAGCGATAGGCCGGTGGAGAGCGGGGCGGAGCGACAGGCCGGTGGAGAGCGGGGCGGAGCGATAGGCCGGTGGAGAGCGGGGCGGAGCGATAGGCCGGTGGAGAGCGGGGCGGAGCGATAGGCCGGTGGAGAGCGGGGCGGAGCGATAGGCCGGTGGAGAGCGGGGCGGAGCGATAGGCCGGTGGAGAGCGGGGCGGAGCGATAGGCCGGTGGAGAGCGGGGCGGAGCGATAGGCCGGTGGAGAGCGGGGCGGAGCGATAGGCCGGTGGAGAGCGGGGCGGAGCGATAGGCCGGTGGAGAGCGGGGCGGAGCGATAGGCAGGTGGAGAGCGGGGCCGAGCGATAGGCCGGTGGAGAGCGGGGCGGAAGGATAGGCCGGTGGAGAGCGGGGCGGAGCGATAGGCCGGTGGAGAGCGGGGCGGAGCGATAGGCCGGTGGAGAGCGGGGCGGAGCGATAGGCCGGTGGAGAGCGGGGCGGAGGGACAGGCCGGTGGGCAGCGGGGCGGAGGGATAGGCCGGTGGAGGGCGGGGCGGAGCGATAGGCCGGTGGAGAGCGGGGCGGAGCGATAGGCCGGTGGAGAGCGGGGAGGAGCGATAGGCCAGTGGAGAGCGGGGCGGAGGGATAGGCCGGTGGAGAGCGGGGCGGAGCGATAGGCCGGTGGAGAGCGGGGAGGAGCGATAGGCCGGTGGAGAGCGGGGCGGAGCGATAGGCCGGTGGAGAGCGGGGCGGAGCGATAGGCCGGTGGAGAGCGGGGCGGAGGGACAGGCCGGTGGGCAGCGGGGCGGAGGGATAGGCCGGTGGAGGGCGGGGCGGAGCGATAGGCCGGTGGAGAGCGGGGCGGAGCGATAGGCCAGTTGAGAGCGGGGCGGAGCGATAGGCCGGTGGAGAGCGGGGCGGAGCGATAGGCCGGTGGAGAGCGGGGCGGAGCGATAGGCCAGTTGAGAGCGGGGCGGAGTGATTGCTGCAATCTTGTCCTTGTCCGGACGCACCACCTGGTGGGAGATGTGATCCCCCAGAAACTTGATACTCGACTGTCCGAAGGAGCATTTGGCCCTATTGAGGCGGAGGCCGTGTTCGTGGATGCGCCTGAAAACACGCTGAAGGCGGGCAATGTGTTCCTGTGGGGTGGTTGACCAGATAATAATGTCGTCGACATATACCCGGACACCGTCGATCCCCTCCATCATCTGCTCCATGATCCGGTGGAAAACTTCGGACACAGAGATGATGCCGAATGGCACCCGGTTGTAGCAGAACCTGCCAAAGGGGGTGCTGAACTCACACAGCTTCCTGCGTGACTCATCTAGTTGGATCTGCCAGAAACCCTTCGAGGCATCCAGCTTTGAGAATAGTTTGGCGTGGGCCATCTCGGACGTGAGCTCCTCACGTTTCGGAATCGGGTAGTGCTCCCGCTTGATATTCTGATTCAGATCTTTAGGATCAATACAGATCCACAGCTCGCCGGACGGCTTCTTGACACAGACCATGGAGCTTACCCAGACTGTGGGTTCCGTGACCCTAGAGATGACTCCTTGGTCCTGGAGGTCCTGGAGCTGTTGGTTGAGACGGTCCTTGAGGGGCGCTGGGACTCTGCGAGGTGGGTGAACAACGGGCGTGGCGTTGGGCTTGAGTAAGATTTTATACGTGTACGGGAGCGTGGCCATGCCTTTGAAGACATCATGGTATTGCTGGATGGCGGAGCCGGGCTGCGCCCTGAAGTCTGTGTCAGAGGATGCAGACACATTGCTTGAAGCGAGAGAGAGTACTCTCTGCACTAAGTGGAGCAGCCTGCATGCCTGCGCACCAAGCAAGGAGGCTTTTGAGGCAGCAACAATCTCGAACGGGAGAATGACTGTGTGAGCACGATGTGTCACCTCAAGGCGGCAGGAGCAGCTGGCAGCGATGGCATTGCCACTAAAGGCCAGCAATTTACAGGCAGATGGCAGGACAGCAGGCTGTACACAGAGCTTGCGGGAATCAGACAACGCAATGAGATTGGCAGAAGCGCCAGTGTCCAAGCGGAACCTGACAGGGGACCAATTGACCATAAGGGTGGCACACCACTCATCATCCTGGCTGACGCTGTGGACATGGACGGGTTCAGTGCCACGCTTGGGGGACATCCTGTTCGTGGTAACGACGCCGATTTGGAACGGGACCTGTGGGTCATCGCAGGAACAGTCGGAAGCAAGGTCTGGAGTAGGTTCATTGATGGCAGGCTGGATAGCTCTGACGTCTCTGTGGGGCTGGGTGGACCTCCTAAAAGCAGCCGGCAGGGAAGCTTTGCACATTGCAGCATAGTGGCCGAGTTTGCCACACTGCAGGTAGCGTCGGGTCTTCACGGGACATTGCAGCTTTAAGTGGGCGGAGCTGCAGTTGTCGCACGCCGAAGCGTCGGGACGTTAATCGCGCCACCGCGCATGCGCAGGGCAATCCAGCGTAGCACGCACCTGCGCGAAGCGATCTGTGACGTCAGCGCGCTCGCTGCGTGTAATCGCGGGACTCCGCGTAAAGCGCACAAAATTGCCGCCATCGTTCAGATCCAAACCTGTTCTGCCTCGTAAGAGGTTTGCCGCCTGGATTCAGGAGTAGCGTATCGAGGCATGTTCATGAAGTACACGGGTCTCAATGGCCGTGGACAGGGTGAGCTGCTTTACTTTTAGTAGCTGCTGGCTCAGGGTCTCAGATTGAACACCAAAAACTATCTGGTTACGGAGCATGGAGTCAGAGGTGGACCCGTAGTTGCAGGACTGTGCAAGGATGCGGAGGTGGGTAATAAAGAACTGGAAAGGCTCGTCCTTACCCTGAATTCGCTGCTGATTCATGGACCTGTTGAAGCTCTCATTGACCTCGACTGCGCAGTGGCTGTTGAACTTTAGAATTACGGTTTTGAACTTCGATTTGTCCTCCCACTCATCGAAGGTGAGCGAGTTGTAAATGTGCAGAGCGTGGTCCCCGGCTGTGAAGAGGAAGAGAGCAATCTTCCGTGTGTCCGAGGCAGCTTCCAGGTCCCTGGCTTCGAGGTACAGCTGGAAGCGCTGTTTGAAAGTTTCCAGTTCGAGCCCAGATTCCCGGCAATGCGGAGAGGCGGCGGCGGGCGAACGGAGTCCATTCTGTAGGATGGCGTGAGACTGGTGGAAGGCAGATCACTGAAAGGCAGGTCTCAGAAGTGCGAGCATCCCTCAACTCCTGGTATCATGAAGTGTTGGCTAGTGTAGATTTGGGAGATGAACAGACACTTCCAACACTGATGAAGATTCAACTCAATTTTATTAACTACTTCTAACTAACTAACACACGATGACTGTGGGTCTAAATGATGCTAACTTAAACTAGAGACCTAAGCCTTGTCCGAACCAGTTGATTCTCTCAGCACATGGTGTGAGTCTATGCTGGGCTGGATGAGTTCCTGTTACACTGAGAGGCAGCACCCAGAATGAGCGGGAACCGTGGTGCCCTCTGCCTTTATAGTGTGTGTATTCTAACTGGTGATTGGCTGCGGTGTTTGTGCATGTTGATTGGTCCCAGTGTGTGTCCATCAGTATCTGTCTGCACCGTGATATACTGGGGTATATTATGGCGAAATCTAGGGCGGATTCTCTGACCCCCGCCGGGACGGAGAATCCCTGGGAGCGGAGTGAATCCCTCCCCGTCGCTCCGACGCTGGCTGCCGTATTCTCCGGCTGCCGTATTCTCCGGCTGCCGCATTCTCCGGCTGCCGTATTCTCCGGCTCCCGTATTCTCCGGCTGCCGTATTCTCCGGCTCCCGCATTCTCCGGCTGCCGCATTCTCCGGCTGCCGTATTCTCCGGCGGCCGTATTCTCCGGCTGCCGTATTCTCCGGCTGCCGTATTCTCCGGCTCCCGTATTCTCCGGCTGCCGTATTCTCCGGCTCCCGTATTCTCCGGCTGCCGTATTCTCCGGCTGCCGTATTCTCCGGCTGCCGTATTCTCCGGCTCCCGTATTCTCCGGCTGCCGTATTCTCCGACTCCCGTATTCTCCGGCTCCCGTATTCTCCGGCTGCCGTATTCTCCGGCTCCCGTATTCTCCGGCTCCCGTATTCTCCGGTGCCAGTTTCCGGACGGGAGCTGGGTTTACGCCCTGCCGGTCGGGGGCCATTGGCAGCGACCCCCCCCCCCTCGGCAATTCTCCAGGCCCCGATGAGCAGAACGGCCGTCATTTCCTGGCCTGTCCCGCCGGCGTGAAATGGACATGGTCCATCACGGCGGGACCTGGCTTGGAGGCCGGCTCGGTGAGTCCTCGGGGGGGGGGCGCGGGGTGATGCAGCCCCGGGGGGGGGGGGGGGCTCAAGGTGGCCTGGCCCGCGATCGGCGGAACCAGGAACACGCCGGCCAGCCTGCGCAAGTGCAAAACCGCACAGGCCCTTCTGCACATGTGCCAACTCACGGCGGCCCTTCGGTGCCAAACCTTCCGGCTCCGACCTAGCCCGGAAAGTGCGGAGGATTCGCCACCCACACCGACCGACCTTTGGGACCCACACTGACCGACCTTCGGGACCCACACCAGCCCACCTGCGGGACCCACACCGACTGACCTTCATAACCCACACCGACCGACCTCTGGGACCCACACCGACCGACCTTCGGGACCCACACCAACCGACCTTCGGGACCCACACCGACCGACCTTCGGGACCCACACCGACCCACCTTCGGGACCCACACCGACCGACCTTTGGGACCCACACCGACCGACCTTCGGGACCCACACCGACCGACCTTCGGGACCCACACCGAGCGACCTTCGGGACCCACACCGACCGACCTTCGGGACCCACACCAGCCCACCTTCGGGACCCACACCGACCGACCTTCGGGACTCACACCGACCGACCTTCAGGACCCACACCAGCCCACCATCAGGACCCTCGCTGTGAGGCCTCTGCCCTGAGAGGGGGCAGAGAACCAGGGAGGCCTCCAACGGCCACGGTGCAGGTGTCCTCTGGTTGGGGTGAGCTCGGCTGATCACCTGCCCTCTGCAATGGAGCAGCGCTTCTGAGGATTGTCAACACCTGGTGGGCATTGGATTTATCTTGGCCACGCCCAGCTTGATTAATAAGGGGAATAATAAGGGGTTATGAGGAGAAGGCCGGAGATTGGGGATGGGAAACATCTCAGCCATGATTGAATGGCGGAGCAGACTCGATAGGCCGAATGGCCTAATTCTGCTCCTATGTCTGTATCCCCTTGATGATCCAGCTGAGGTATGAGGGTGTCCAGAGGGGCGGCCTGGGTGGGCTCCCAGGGGACCAGAGGCCTTCTGAGTGTTTAAAGGACACAGGCAGCACTCAGCAGTGTGAGCAGCCAGGAGCCTGTAAGTAGCAGCAAAGGGGGTGGGTTTAAAAGGCAGACGGCAGCAATGGGGGCCTGAGCCAGGCCACCCCCATCCTGAGGGGAACACCCCGAGCCCACGGACCCGACACTGAGTCACTCCCCGCTCCTGCCCCCGGCCCAGGCAGCTACCCCCCCAGCAAGCCCCACAATTCTCAATGGGTTTTCAGTGTTTGTTTAGCCTCTCGCTCCCCCTCCGCAGGCCTGGCGTCCGGAGAATGTGCCCAAATCAGCGCAGGGCGCGAACTTTGTTTTTTGCCGATCGCAATTCCAGCTCCATGTTCTCACACCGGAGCTGAATTGCACCTGATTTGCTTCCCACTGGGAGCACAAATCAGGAAGCGACTCCCAATCCGTAGCCGTGCAAATTAATACACGGTGAGGATTGCGAGGGATTCCCCAGCAAATCCTGCTGCCATGCCGCCATTTTAAGCCGACAGCACAACAGAGAGGTCGAGTGGCTGCCCCCCACCCCGCAACACAATTCAGCCCCTATCCCCGGATCCCTTGGGTCAGCCCCGGCCCAGAGGACCGGGGAATCCCGACGATTCGGAGAATATGGGACACAGCTCCGTCGGTAATCCCATTTTCTGCCCGCGTTGGATTCTCCGCTGCCCACCGCTGGGAGTGGATATCCCGATGCGACGGAGAATCCGGACCTTAGTCTCCCAAACGGAACATTCCGGGCCTGCTCTCTTGAACATTCCCAATTTTAATCGGTTCACCATTGGTGGCCGTGTCTTCAGGTGTCTGGGCCCCAAGCTCCGAAATTCCCTCCCTCCACCTTTCCGCCTCTCGAACATAGAACATAGAATGATACAGCGCAGTACAGGCCCTTCGGCCCACGATGTTGCACTGACATGGGAAGTCAAAAACTAAAGGCCATCTAACCTACACTATGCCATTATCATCCATATGCTTATCCAATAAACTTTTAAATGCCCTCAATGTTGGCGAGTGCACTACTGTTGCAGGTAGGGCATTCCACGGCCTCACCACTCTTTGCGTAAAAAACCCACCTCTGACCTCTGTCCTATATCTATTACCCCTCAATTTAAGGCTATGTCCCCTCGTGCTAGCCACTGTCCACCCTATCTAACCCTCTGATCATTTTGTATGCCTCTATTAAGTCTCCTCTTAACCTTCTTCTCTCTAACGAAAACAACCTCAAGTCCATCAGCCTTTCCTCATAAGATTTTCCCTCCATACCAGGCAACATCCTGGTAAATCTCCTCTGCACCCGTTCGAAAGCTTCCACGTCCTTCCTATAATGAGGCGACCAGAACTGTACGCAATACTCCAAATGCGGCCGTACCAGAGTTTTGTACAGCTGCAACATGACCTCATGGCTCTGGAACTCAATCCCTCTACCAATAAAGGCCAACATACCATAGGCCTTCTTCACAACCCTATCAACCTGGGTGGCAACATTCAGGGATCTATGTACATGGACACCGAGATCCCTCTGCTCATCCACACTACCAAGAATTTTACCATTAGCCAAATATTTCGCATTCCTGTTATTCTTTCCAAAATGAATCACCTCACACTTCTCTACATTAAACTCCATTTGCCACCTCTCAGCCCAGCTCTGCAGCGTATCTATGTCCCTCTGTAACCTGCAACATCCTTCCACACTGTCTACAACTCCACCGACTTTAGTGTCGTCTGCAAATTTACTCACCCAACCTTCTGTGCCCTCCTCGAGGTCATTTATAAAAATGACAAACAGCAACGGCCCCAGAACAGATCCTTGTGGTAAGCCACTCGTAACTGAACTCCATTCTGAACATTTGCCATCAACCACCACCCTCTGCCTTCTTTCAACTAGCCAATTTCTGATCCACATCTCTAAATCACCCTCAATCCCCAGCCTCCGTATTTTCTGCAATAGCCGACCGTGGGGAACCTTATCAAATGTTTTACTGAAATCCATATACACCACATCAACTGCTCTACCCTCGTCTACCTGTTCAGTCACCTTCTCAAAGAACTCGATAAGGTTTGTGAGGCATGACCTACCCTTCACAAAACCATGCTGACTATCCCTAATCATATTATTCCTATCTAGATGATTATAAATCGTATCTTTTATAATCCTCTCCAAGACTTTACCCACAACAGATGTGAGGCTCACCGGCCTATAGTTACCGGGGTTATCTCTACTCCCCTTCTTGAACAAAGGGACCACATTTGCTATCCTCCAGTCCTCTGGCACTATTCCTGTAGCCAATGATGACATAAAAATCAAAGCCAAAGGCTCAGCAATCTCTTCCCTGGCTTCCCAGAGAATCCTAGGATAAATCCCATCAGGCCCCGTGGACTTATCTATTTTCACCTTGTCCAGAATTGCCAACACTTCTTCCCTACGCACCTCAATGCCATCTATTCTAATAGCCTGGGTCTCAACATTCTCCTCCACAATATTATCTTTTTCTTGAGTGAATACCGACGAAAAGTATTCATTTCGTATCTCGCTTATCTCCTCAGCCTCCACACACAACTTTCCACCACTGTCCTTGACTGGCCCTACTCTTACCCTAGTCATTCTTTTATTCCTGACATACCTATAGAAAGCTTTTGGGTTTTCCTTGATCCTACCTGCCAAAGACTTCTCATGTCCCCTCCTTGCTCGTCTTAGCTCTCTCTTTAGATCCTTCCTCGCTTCCTTGTAACTATCAAGCGCCCCAACTGAAACCTCACGCCTCATCTTCACATAGGCCTCCTTCTTCCTCTTAACAAGAGATTCCACTTCTTTAGTAAACCATGGTTCCCTCGCTCTACCCCTTCCTCCCTGCCTGACTGGTACGTACTTATCAAGAACACGCAATAGCTGTTCCTTGAACAAGCTCCACATATCCAGTGTGCCAAACCCTTGCAGCCTCCTTCTCCAACCTACACATCCTAAGTCATGTCTAATGGCATCATAATTGCCCTTCCCCCAGCTATAACTCTTGCCCTGTGGGGTATACTTATCCCTTTGAGACATAGCCTCAAAATAAGGGGAAGTAGATTTAGGACTGAGTTTAGGAGGAACTTCTTCACGCAAAGGGTTGTGAATCTATGGAATTCCTTGCCCAGTGAAGCAGTTGAGGCTCCTTCATTACATGTTTTTAAGGTAAAGATAGATAGTTTTTTGAAGAATAAAGGGATTAAGGGTTATGGTGTTCGGGCCGGAAAGTGGAGCTGAGTCCACAAAAGATCAGCCATGATCTAATTGAATGGCGGAGCAGGCTCGAGGGGCCAGATGGCCTACTCCTGCTCCTAGTTCTTATGTTCTTATGTTTTTATGTTCTTTCCATCACTAATGTAAAGGTCACCGAATTGTGGTCACTGTCTCCAAAGTGCTCACCTACCTCCAGATCTAACACCTGGCCTGGTTCATTACCCAAAACCAAATCCAATGTGGCCTTGCCTCTTGTTGGCCTGTCAACATATTGTGTCAGGAAACCCTCCTGCACACATTGTACAAAGAACGACCCATCTAATGTACTCAAACTATATCTTTTCCAGTCAATATTTGGAAAGTTAAAGTCTCCCATAACAACTACCCTGTTACTTTCGCTCTTTTCCAGAATCATCTTCGCCATCCTTTCCTCTACATCCCTAGAACTATTAGGTGGCCCATAGAAAACTCCCAACAGGGTGACCTCTCCTTTCCTGTTTCTAACCTCAGCCCATACTACCTCGGAAGAAGAGTCCCCATCTAGCATCCTTTCCGCCACCGTAATACTGTCCTTGACTAGCAGCGCCACACCTCCCCCTCTTTTGCCCCCTTCTCTGAGCTTACTAAAACACCTAAACCCCGGAACCTGCAACAACCATTCCTGTCCCTGCTCTATCCATGTCTCTGAAATGGCCACAACATCGAAGTCCCAGGTACCAACCCATGCTGCCAGTTCCCCTACCTTATTTCGTATACTCCTGGCATTGAAGTAGACACACTTCAAACCACCTACCTGAACACTGGCACCCTCCTGCGAAGTCAAATCTGTGCTCTTGACCTCTATACTCTCAATCTCCCGTACCCCAAAACTACAATCCAGGTTCCCATTCCCCTGCTGAATTAGTTTATACCCCCCCAAAGAGCACTAACAAATCTCCCCCCCAGGATATTGGTGCCCCTCAGGTTCAGATGTAGACCATCCTGTCTATAGAGGTCCCACCTTCCCCAGAAAGAGCCCCAGTTATCCAGAAATCTGAATCCCTCCCGCCTGCACCATCCCTGTAGCCACGTGTTTAATTGCTCTCTCTCCCTATTCCTCGTCTCACTATCACGTGGCACGGGCAACAACCCAGAGATAACAACTCTATTTGTTCTCACTCTGAGCTTCCATCCTAGCTCCCTAAAGGCCTGCCTGACATCCTTGTCCCCTTTCCTACCTATGTCGTTAGTGCCAATGTGGACTACGACTTGGGGCTGCTCCCCTTCCCCCTTAAGGACCCGAAAAACACGATCCGAGACATCACTTACCCTTGCACCTGGGAAGCAACATACCAAACGTGAGTCTCTCTCGCTCCCACAAAATCTCCTCTCTGTGCCCCTGACTATTGAGTCCCCAATTACTAATGTTCTACTCCTTTCCCCCCTTCCCTTCTGAGCAACAGGGACAGACTCTGTGCCAGAGGCCCGTACCCCATGGCTTACCCCTGGTAAGTCCCCCCCCCCCCCCCCAAGTATCCAAAACGGTATACTTGTTACTCAGGGGATCGACCGCAGGGGGTCCCTGCACTGACTGCTTCTTCCCAGTCCCTCTTACAATTACCCATCTATCTCCAGTCTTTGGTGTAACTACCTCCCTGGAGCTTCTATCTCTGACCCCCTCTGCCTCCCGAATGATCCGAAGTTCATCCAGCTCAAGCTCCAGGTCCCTAACAATAGCTGTTCCTTGAACAAGCTCCACATATCCAGTGTGCCCAACCCTTGCAGCCTACCTCTCCAACCTACACATCCTAAGTCATGTCTAATGGCATCATAATTGCCCTTCCCCCAGCTATAACTCTTGCCCTGCGGGGTATACTTATCCCTTTCCATCACTAACGTAAAGGTCACCGAATTGTGGTCACTGTCTGCAAAGTGCTCACCTACCTCCAGATCTAACACCTGGCCGGGTTCATTACCCAAAACCAAATCCAATGTGGCCTCGCCTCTTGTTGGCCTGTCAACATATTGTGTCAGGAAACCCTCCTGCACACATTGTACAAAGAACGACCCATCTAATGTACTTGAACAATCTTTTCCAGTCAATATTTGGAAAGTTAAAGTCTCCCATAACAACTACCCTGTTACTTTCGCTCTTTTCCAGAATCATCATTGCCATCCTTTCCTCTACATCTCTAGAACTATTAGGTGGCCTATAGAAATCTCCCAACAGGGTGACCTCTCCTTTCCTGTTTCTAACCTCAGCACATACTACCTCGGAAGAAGAGTCCACATCTAGCATCCTTTCCGCCACCGTAATACTGTCCTTGACTAGCAGCGCCACACCTCCCCCTCTTTTGCCCCTTCTCTGAGCTTACTAAAACACCTAAACCCCGGAATCTGCAACAACCATTCCTGTCCCTGCTCTATCCATGTCTCTAAAATGGCCACAACATCGAAGTCCCAGGTACCAACCCATGCTGCCAGTTCCCCTACCTTATTTCGTATACTCCTGGCATTGAAGTAGACACACTTCAAACCACCTACCTGAACACTGGCACCCTCCTGCGAAGTCAAATCTGTGCTCCTGACCTCTATACTCTCAATCTCCCGTACCCCAAAACTACAATCCAGGTTCCCATGCCCCTGCTGAATTAGTTTAAACCCCACCAAAGAGCACTAACAAATCTCCCCCCCAGGATATTGGTGCCCCTCAGGTTCAGATGTAGACCATCCTGTCTCTATTGAGACATTCCTTAAAACACCTTTAACAAAAGCTTTTGGTCAGTCACTTTGGATGTTTCATGGAACACGGACGAACAGACTCAAAAACAGCTTCTTCCCCACTGTCACCAGACTCCTAAATGACCCTCTTATTGACTGACCTCATTAACACTACACCCTGTCTGCTTCATCCGATGCCAATGCTTATGTAGTTACATTGTATATCTTGTGTTGCCCTATTATGTATTCTCATGTATTTTCTTGAATTCTGTTCAATTCCCTTTTCTTCCCATGTACTGAATGATCTGTTGAGCTGCTTGCAGAAAAATACTTTTCACTGTACCTCGGTACACATGACAATAAACAATCCAATCCAATCCAATCCAATGCTGAAGGCACCACATAAATATAAGTTGTTGTTGTACTTTACTGATGTTGAACTATTGAGGGAAGGGAGAGGACAGGGAGTCAGAGCAACTTCCCGAGGTCAACATCGATTTTGTTTGGTGTTAACTTACCGCACTTGGGAATTCCATTTTCACAATTTGGACTGTACCACATATAATATCTGGGACATCCCGTACTTCGAGCTGCTCCAAAACACTCATCGTTCACTTGGCAGCATCTGAGTGGGTGACAAACAGGAGATATCATTTCAGATGTAAGTTTTTCATGGAGAGACTGAAACTCAGTCAGGGGATTAATGATTCCAAACAAGCCTCAGATTGGGTTCCCAACTCTGAAGAATTGTCCTGGAATTTTCAGGAACTAAAGATGAATCCTCAGGGAACTCATTTCACATAACTGAGGGGATAAGGCCATTGCTGCCCTTTAACAACATGGTGTTCTCCTATTTTAGTTCAACGCATTTGTTCATTGGAGAGAAACTGGTGGTGGGAGGGAAAAGCTGTTTCTGAAAAAACACCCAATCAGATGACAAAGAGTCTGTTCCTTTTCCAATTGGTTTGGAAAGGTGGGCACACCGAGAGTGGACATGTCAGACCAATGGCAGCATGGAGCTGGGATGTTTGAGATGGGAGGTGATATCATAAACACTCCAGAAACATGTCGAATTATTCTTGGCATCAACATTGGGGCAGCACGGTAGCACAGTGGTTAGCACTGTGGCTTCACAGCTCCAGTGTCCCAGGTTCAATTCCCGGCTTGGGTCACTGTCTGTGTGGAGTCGACACGTTCTCCCTGTGTCTGCGTGAGTTTCCACCGGCTGCTCCGGTTTCCTCCCATAAGTCCTGAAAGACGTGCTGTTGGGTAATTTTGACATTCTGAATTCTCCCTCTGTTTCCCTAACAGGCACCGGAATGTGCGACTACAGGCTTTTCACAGTAACTTCATTGTATTGTTGATGTAAGCCTACTTGTGACAATAACTATTATTATTATCAAACCATTATTTTGTGAAAGAACACGGAGCCCAGCCCCTCACAAATATGGAAGCCAGCGAACAACAAACATGGAGCACTGCCCACAGTGAACATGGAGAACTGCCCCCAATGAACATGGAGCGCTGCCCCCAACAAACATGGAGCGCTGCCCCCAACAAACATGGAGCACTGCCCACAATGAACATGGAGCACTGCCCCCTACAAACATGGAGCACTGCCCCCAACAAACATGGAGCACTGCCCCCAACAAACATGGAGCGCTGCCCCCAACAAACATGGAGCACTGCCCACAATGAACATGGAGCACTGCCCCCAACAAACATGGAGCACTGCCCCCAACAAACATGGAGCACTGCCCCCAACAAACATGGAGCACTGCCTCCAACAAACATGGAGCGCTGACCCCAACAAACATGGAGCCCTGCCCCCAACAAACATGGAGCACTGCCCACAATGAACATGGAGCGCTGCCCCCAACAAACATGGAGCGCTGCCCCCAACAAACATGGAGCACTGCCCCCAACAAACATGGAGCACTGCCCACAGTGAACATGGAGCGCTGCCCCCAACAAACATGGAGCGCTGCCCCCAACAAACATGGAGCGCTGCCCTCAACAAACATGGAGCGCTGCCCCCAACAAACATGGAGCACTGCCCACAATGAACATGGAGCGCTGCCCCCAACAAACATGGAGCGCTGCCCCCAACAACATGGAGCGCTGCCCCCAACAACATGGAGCTCTGCCCCCAACAAACATGGAGCCCTGCCCCCAACAAACATGGAGCACTGCCCCCAACAAACATGGAGCGCTGCCCCCAACAAACATGGAGAACTGCCCCCAACAAACATGGAGCGCTGCCCCCAACAAACATGGAGTGCTGCCCCCAACAAACATGGAGCGCTGCCCCCAACAAACATGGAGCACTGCCCCCAACAAACATGGAGCACTGCCCCCAACAAACATGGAGAATGGATGTCCGGTGACGACCATGCTGTGAAAGGTCGCACATTTAGCAGCTCCTGCTCTTGGTGGGTTTTTTAACGGCTTTTAAGTTGGATTTTCACAGAAATCTTTTCTAACATAAGTGGATTAAAGTACAGTAAGAAGTCTTACAACACCAGGTTAAAGTCCAACATGTTTGTTTTAAACACTAGCACATAAGTGGATTAAAGTGAGAGGAAGAGAAGGCGAGAAGGGAGTGATGGGCAAGCTAATGGGGCTAAAGGTAGACAAGTCTCCTGGCCCTGATGGAATGCATCCCAGAGTGCTAAAAGAGATGGCTAGGGAAATTGCAGATGCACTAGTGATAATTTACCGAAATTCACTAGACTCTGGGGTGGTCCCGGTGGATTGGAAATTAGCAAACGTGACGCCACTGTTTAAAAAAGGAGGTAGGCAGAAAGCAGGAAATTATAGGCCAGTGAGTTTAACTTCGGTAATAGGGAAGATGCTGGAATCTATCATCAAGGAAGAAATTGCGAGGCATCTGGATAGAAATTGTCCCATTGGGCAGGCGCAGCATGGGTTCGTTAAAGGCAGGTCATGCCTAACTAATTTAGTGGAATTTTTTGAGGACATTACCAGTGCAGTAGATAACGGGGAGCCAATGGATGTGGTATATCTGGATTTCCAGAAAGCCTTTGACAAGGTGCCACACAAAAGGTTGCTGCATAAGATAAAGATGCATGGCATTAAGGGTAAAGTAGTAGCATGGATAGAGGATTGGTTAATTAATAGAAAGCAAAGAGTTGGGATAAATGGGTGTTTCTCTGGTTGGCAATCAGTAGCTAGTGGTGTCCCTCAGGGATCCGTGTTGGGCCCACAATTGTTCACAATTTACATTGATGATTTGGAGTTGAGGACCAAGGGCAATGTGTCCAAGTTTGCAGATGACACTAAGATGAGTGGTAAAGCGAAAAGTGCAGAGGATACTGGAAGTCTGCAGAGGGTTTTGGATATGTTAAGTGAATGGGCTCGGGTCTGGCAGATGGAATACAATGTTGACAAATGTGAGGTTATCCATTTTGGTAGGAATAACAGCAAACGGGATTATTATTTAAACGATAAAATATTAAAGCATGCCGCTGTTCAGAGAGATTTGGGTGTGCTAGTGCATGAGTCACAGAAGGTTGGTTTACAAGTGCAACAGGTGATTAAGAAGGCAAATGGAATTTTGTCCTTCATTGCTAGAGGGATGGAGTTTAAGACTAGGGAGGTTATGTTGCAATTGTATAAGGTGTTAGTGCGGCCACACCTGGAGTATTGTGTTCAGTTTTGGTCTCCTTACTTGAGAAAGGACGTACTGGCGCTGGAGGGTGTGCAGAGGAGATTCACTAGGTTAATCCCAGAGCTGAAGGGGTTGGATTATGAGGAGAGGTTGAGTAGACTGGGACTGTACTCGTTGGAATTTAGAAGGATGAGGGGGGATCTTATAGAAACATTTAAAATTATGAAGGGAATAGATAGGATAGATGCGGGCAGGTTGTTTCCACTGGCGGGTGACAGCAGAACTAGGGGCATAGCCTCAAAATAAGGGGAAGTAGATTTAGGACTGAGTTTAGGAGGAACTTCTTCACCCAAAGGGTGGTGAATCTATGGAATTCCTTGCCCAGTGAAGCAGTTGAGGCTCCTTCATTACATGTTTTTAAGGTAAAGATAGATAGTTTTTTGAAGAATAAAGGGATTAAGGGTTATGGTGTTCGGGCCGGAAAGTGGAGCTGAGTCCACAAAAGATCAGCCATGATCTAATTGAATGGCGGAGCAGGCTCGAGGGGCCAGATGGCCTACTCCTGCTCCTAGTTCTTATGTTCTTATGTTCTTATGACTCCGATCCGATGGAACTACGCTCAAAAAGTAATCACAAAAGAAGGAATTAAAAGCTGGTTGGAGGTGAGGATCTGAGCTTGGTGGCTGCAATGGCAGAGAAGCGAGGTCCGGCCCTGCCAGCCCAATGGTCGATGGATCAGTTGGTTACAGACCTGGATGAGACGTTCGCCTGGCACCGTAAGGAGTGTGCGAGGACCTGACCAAGGTGGTAGCCTTGATTAAGGAGGCTGTCGACCGGATGGAGGTGACAGTGACGGCCCAGGGACAGTCGATCCAAAAGCTACTGGAGTAGGCGACGGAGCAAGAGGAGCAGTCCACTGGGATGGCCCTGCAAATTGGCATTTTACAGGATTGACAAAAGCGGTTGCTGGAAAAGGTGGAAGACCTGGAGAATCGTTCCCGCAGGCAGAACATTCAGATGGTCGGTCTGCCAGAGGGAAAGGAAGGATCGGATGCTGGTGCGGATGTTGTGAAGATGTTGCAGAAAATGATGGGGGCAGAGGCGTTCGACAGGCCGTTGGAGGTGGACCGGGCTCACAGGGCACTGATACACAAGCCCCAAGGTCATGAGCCCCCGAGGGCATTGATGGTGAGGCTGCATCGATTCCTGGACAAAGAAAGCATCATGAGATGGGCAAAGGAGACAAAACAAGACTTGGGAGCAGAACTTGCTGAGAGGAGGGCGAGCTTTAATAAAGTTAAAGCGGCCATGTATGCAAAGGGAATAAAATCTGGACTGCTCTACCAGGACCGTCTTTGGGTAACTGTGGTAGTCACCACTGTTGTATTTAGTACACATATGAGATGTAATACGGTAAGGCTCCTGTACTACAGGTACGGGGGTAGATTCCTGCCTTCTGGCTCCGCCCAGTAGGCGGAGTATAAATGTGTGTGCTCACCGAGCTGCTGCCATTTCGGCAGCAGCTGTAGGAGGCAACACATCTCTGCATAATAAAGCCTCGATTACTCTGTACTCTCGTCTCTTTGTAATTGATAGTGCATCAATATATTACGCAGAGATTTTACAGCGATGGACCTTCGCATCATAGATCATAGAATTTACAGTGCAGAAGGAGGCCATTCGGCCCATCGAGTCTGCACCGGCTCTTGGAAAGAGCACCCTACCCAAAGTCAACACCTCCCCCTATCCCAATAATCCAGTAACCCCACCCAACACTAAGGGCAATTTTGGACACTAGGGGCAATTTATCGTGGCCAATCCACCTAACCTGCACATCTTTGGACTGTGGGAGGAAACCGGAGCACCCGGAGGAAACTCACGCACACACAGGGAGGATGTGCAGACTCCGCACAGACAGTGACCCAAGCCGGAATTGAACCTGGGACCCTGGAGCTGTGAAGACATTATGCTATCCACAATGCTACCGTGCTGCCCTATCAAGCCAGATCGCCTGCAGCTGCACCCTCAAGTAGACAACGCCACATCGGCCTTCGACCACTGGCTAGCTTGCTTTGAAACCTACACCGGATCAGCGACAGAACCACCCTCAGAGGCACAGAAACTATAAATCCTGCACACACGGTTGTGTGTGTGGGTTTCCTCCAGGTGCTCCAGTTTCCTCCCACAGTCCAAAGGTTAGGTGGGTTGGCCATGATAAATTGCCCTTAGTGTCCAAAACATTGCCCTTAGTGTTGGGTGGGGTTACTGGGATTTGGGGATAGGGTGGAGGTGTTGACCTTGGGTAGGGTGCTCTTTCCAAGAGCCGGTGCTGACTCCATGGGCTGAATGGTCTCCTTCTGCACTGTAAATTCTATGATACGATAGGTCGGAGGTCCAGCAGTTACTGTGGGAAGGAATTATCGAGGCTATCAACAGCCCCTAGAGAGCCCAAGTGGTCGTTGTAAAGACTGGGGAGAAAAACAGGATGGTCATTGACTACAGTCAGACCATCAATCGGTACAGACACTCGACGTGTACCCCCTCCCACGCATATCTGATATGGTCAATCAGATTGCACAGTACCGGGTCTTCACTACAGTGGACCTGAAATCTGCCTTCCACCAGCTCCCCATCCGCAAGGCGGATCGCCAATATACGGTATTCGAAGCAGACAGCGGCCTTTACCACTTCCTTAGGGTTCCCATTGGTGTCACTAATGGGGTCTCGGTCTTCCAATAGGAGATGGACCGAATGGTTGACCGGTACGGGCTGCGGGCCACCTTCCCGTACCTGGGTAACGTTAGCATCTGCGGCCATGATCAGCAGGACCATGACGCTAATCTTTTTAAATTTCTCCACACCGCCAAACTCCTGAACCTAAGATATAACAAGGAGAAGTGCGTTTTCAGCACCAACCGCTCAGTCATCCTCGGCTATGTGGTTCAAAATGGAGTACTAGAGCCCTACCCCGATCGCATGTGCCCTCTCATGGAACTCCCCCTCCCCCACTGCCCCAAGGCCCTCAAACGATGCCTGTGGTTCTTCTCATACTGTATCCAGGGGGATCCCTAACTATGCGGACAAGGCCCGCCCACTCATTCACTCCACAGTTTTCCCCCTGACGGCCGAGGTTCACCAGACCTTCAACCGTATCAAGGCTGAAATCTCAAAGTCCGCGATGGACGCGGTCGACGAGACGAGACGAGATGCATCAGACGTCGCTCTGGCCGCCACCCTCTACCAGGCAGGCAGACCCGTGGCATTCTTTTCCCGCACCCTCCATGCCTCCGAAATTCGGCACTCCTCCGTCGAGAAGGAGGCTCAAGCCATCGTAGAAGCTCTGCGGAATTGGAGGCATTACCTGGCCGGCAGGAGATTCACTCTCCTCACTGACCAACGGTCGGTAGCCTTCATGTTCAATAACACACAGCGGGGCAAGATCAAAAATGATAAAATCTTGAGGTGGAGGATCGAGCTCTCCACCTACAATTACGAGATTTTGTATCGCCCCGGGAAGCTTAACGAGCCCCCCCCCCCGATGCCCTATCCCGAGGTACATGTGCCAGCGCACAAGTGGACCGACTCCGGGTCCGACACGATGGCCTCTGTCACCCAGGGGTCACCTGGTCACTTCATCAAGGCCCGCAGCCTACCCTACTCCATTGCGGAAGTCAGGGTTGTCACCAGGGACTGCCAGGTCTGTGCGGAGTGCAAGCCGCAACATCGAGGGCCGAAGGGCCTGTTCTGTGCTGTACTGTTCTATGTTCTATGTTCTATCGGCCAGACAGGGCGCACCTGGTGAAGGCCTCCCGTCCCTTTGAACGCCTCAGCATGGACTTCAAAGGGCCCCTCCCCTCCACCAACCGCAACACGTACTTTCTTAACGTGGTCGACGAATACTCGCCATTCCGTGCCCCGAGATGATGTCTGCCACAGTCATCAAAGATGTGGAGATGCCGGTGTTGGACTGAGGTGAGCACAGTAAGAAGTCTTACAACACCAGGTTAAAGTCCAACAGGTTTGATTCAAACACGAGCTTTCGGAGCGCAGCTCCTTCCTCGGGTGAATGATTTGCTCCGAAAGCTCGTGTTTGAATCAAACCTGTTGGACTTTAGCCTGGTGTTGTAAGACTTCTTACTACAGTCATCAAAGCCCTCAATACCACCTTTACTCTGTTCGGTTTCCACGCTTACGTCCACAGTGACCGGGGGTCCTCCTTTATGAGTGATGAGCTGCGTCAATTCCTGCTCAGCAAGGGCATTGCCTCGAGCAGGACGACCGGCTACAGCCCCCGGGGAAACGGGCAGGTGGAGAGGGAGAACGGGACAGTCTGGAAGGCCGTCCTGCTGGCCCTACGGTCCAGAAATCTCCCGGCCTCCCGCTGGCAGGAGGTCCTCCCCAACGCCCTCCACTCGATATAATCGCTACTTTGCACTGCAACTAATGCAACCCCCCATTAACGTCTCCTTACCTTCCCCAGGAAGTCCACCTCTGGGGTTTTGCTCCCAACGTGGCTGGCAGATCCAGGACCCGTTCTCCTCTGCAAGCACCTGCGGCTCCACAAGGCGGAATCCATTGGTCGAGAGGATACAGCTACTCCGTGCAAACCCGCAGTACGCCTACGTGGCGTACCCCGACGGCCACCAAGACACGGTCACCCTCAGGGACCTGGCACGACCTGGGTGCCACTGCCCCGGTGCCACCCATCCTCCCCCCAGCGTACCTCACCACAGCCCCCGCTCCAGGACGATCCATTCACCATTGGTCCCACCCAGGGATGAAGATGAGGACTGCACGCTCCCGGAGCACCTTCCTCCCCCACGCCCCGCTCCAGCAGTACCCACCCGGCATTGCCACCAGGACTGCGGTGCTCAAAACAGAGGATCAAGGCACCCGACTGGCTGAATTTGTAAACTTTTCCAGAACTGTGCACTTTAACAATGCTCAATTATCTGTAAATAGTTTTCCACCACCCCCGCTGGACTACTTTTTAACAGGGGGTGAATGTGGTAGTCACCACTGTTGTATATCGTACACATGTGAGATGTAATAGGGTCAGGCCCCTGTACTACAGGTACGGGGGTAGATCCCTGCCTGCTGGCTCCGCCCAGTAGGCGGAGTATAAATGTGTGTGTTACCCCCAGTAACTCCTGTAAATTACCCCCAGTAACCCCTGTAAATTCCTCCCGGTAACTCCTGTAAATTCCCCCCGGTAACTCCTGTAAATTACCCCCGGTAACTCCTGTAAATTACCCCCGGTAACTCCTGTAAATTACCCCCGGTAACTCCTGTAAATTACCCCCAGTAACTCCTGTAAATTACCCCCAGTAACTCCTGTAAATTACCCCCGGTAACTCCTGTAAATTACCCCCAGTAACCCCTGTAAATTACCCCCGGTAACTCCTGTAAATTACCCCCAGTAACACCTGTAAATTACCCCCGGTAACTCCTGTAAATTACCCCCGGTAACTCCTGTAAATTACCCCCAGTAACTCCTGTAAATTACCCCCAGTAACTCCTGTAAATTACCCCCGGTAACTCCTGTAAATTACCCCCGGTAACCCCTGTAAATTACCCCCAGTAACAGCTGTAAATTACCCCCGGTAACTCCTGTAAATTACCCCCGGTAACTCCTGTAAATTACCCCCAGTAACTCCTGTAAATTACCCCCAGTAACTCCTGTAAATTACCCCCGGTAACTCCTGTAAATTACCCCGGTAACCCCTGTAAATTACCCCCAGTAACTCCTGTAAATTACCCCCAGTAACCCCTGTAAATTACCCCCGGTAACTCCTGTAAATTACCCCCGGTAACTCCTGTAAATTACCCCCAGTAACTCCTGTAAATTACCCCCAGTAACTCCTGTAAATTACCCCCAGTAACTCCTGTAAATTACCCCCGGTAACCCCTATACATTTCCCCCAGTTATTATTGAAATGACAGCTCTGTTTGACTAAACTGGAACTCAGGGTGTCAGAAGCAAACAGCACGAGGTATATTTATCCCTCAATGAACATCAGGAAAACAGATCAACCTGGTCATTAATCACAGCCCTTGTGGGATCTTGCTGTGTACAAATTGCATCCTGCCTGGAGGCAGTGATCAGGACTATAGAGAAGCAAGTTCTGTCTTTCTGAGGAATTTCTTCTCTCTGCTTTGTACCAGAGTAAAACCTTGCTGATTCTCAGCCAGCGCAAAGATACACATCTTGGTTCATGGAGAGAGTTTTTTACACAAGTATCGTCTCATTTTACCTGTCAAAGTCATCCACTGGCTGGTTTCCATTTCCTCCAAACCCACAGAAACAGCCATACTTCCTCTGTTGCTGGTACGGGTTAGTTCGATCGACACACTCAACAGTCCTTTGCAGGAAACGATGATTGTTTGAGGATGTTTGTGTCCATGGGCAGGGATACAAACTACTACAAGAGGAAAACAAAATAAATCATTGTGTCAGGAAAGCCCTGGTACAGAGTGAGCAGGGAGACAATTTAACAACACGCCGATTTAGAAAGCAGAAGCTGCAAAAGAATATTCCTGAATGCAGCAGTAATTGCGTCTCAGAAACAGGCCATTCGGCCCAACAATTCCATGGGCTGGATTCTCCGTTACCCGTCGCCAGTAGCGGGGTTCCCGATCCAGCGGAGAATCGGTAGGACGGTAGCATTGTGGATAGCACAATTGCTTCACAGCATCAGGGTCCCAGGTTCGATTCCCGGCTGGGTCACGGTCTGTGTGGAGTCTGCACGTCCTCCCCGTGTGTGCGTGGGTTTCCTCCGGGTGCTCCGGTTTCCTCCCACAGTCCAAAGATGTGCAGGTTAGGTGGGTTGGCCATGATAAATTGTCCCTTAGTGTCCAAAATTGCCCTTAGTGTTGGGTGGGGTTCATAGGTTATGGGGATAGGGTGGAGGTGTTGACCTTGGGTAGGGTGCTCTTTCCAAGAGCCGGTGCAGACCAGATGGGCCGAATGGCCTCCTTCTGCACTGTAAATTCTATGATCTGTGATCTATGATCGAGCGCCGGGCTAAAAGCGAGATCAGTGCCCAATGTTCCGGTCCCCCTCCCACAGCGGCAGGGAGCTACACGCCCCGCCCCGCGGGAGGATGCAAATGGGTCAAGGGCATCCAGTGAAACCTGATTAACGGGCTGGAAACCCGATTTTCCTGCCCTCCTCGGGATGCTCCAGGCCTCTCAGCCGGGATTCAGGCGGGTGTGGATTGGTGAGGGTATTTTCAAGCGTTGCCCTGAAGCTGTGCACCCCGCGGTGGGTCAAGGCGGTAAGTATGTAACGTGCGTGCCCCCCAAAGTCCATGGTTGGCTCCCAGCCCCCCACAACACAAATCCTCTTGGTGTGACTGACATCCCTTCACCACATCAAAGGGAGCTAAGTGCTGCAAAACAGTGGAAGTCAAAGCAGTTAACGGCCCACTAGCCGGGTTCCGACAGCATCTCATGAGCTCCAGTCCATGCAGACGCTGACACAGAGAGGGAGAGGGAATCGCTCCTGGGTACTGCTCCTAGTGCCAGTGCTGACCCGGAGCGATTCCACTCCAGTGGGAGAACTTGGTCACCTGAATGGAGAATCCAGTCCCATGGCTCTGGATCTGTTCCACACCAGGGGCGAAATTCTCCGACCCCACGCAGGGTCGGAGAATCGGCCGGCGGCGGCGTTATTCCTGCTCCCGCAGGGTTTTTAATTCTCCGAACGGCCAAAAACCGGCGTTGTGCAAATCCCGCCGGCAGCCTCCGAAAACAGCTGGCGCCGGCGGGATGTCATTGATTTTTAACAGACAGACATTCTCCGTGCCGGATGGGCCGAAGTCCCGCCGACGTGGCCACGGGTAGCTTTAAAACGGCGTCAACCATTGATAATGGTTGACGTCGTTCAGTGACCTAGGGAGAGTGCGGGGGGAGGGGGGGGCGGGGAGAGAACAGAACAGAACAGAACAGTACAGCACAGAACAGGCCCTTCGGCCCTCGATGTTGTGCCGAGCAATGATCACCCTACTCAAACCCACGTATCCACCCTATACCCGTAACCCAACAACCCCCCCCTTAACCTTACTTTTTAGGACACTCCGGGCAATTTAGCATGGCCAATCCACCTAACCCGCACATCTTTGGACTGTGGGAGGAAACCGGAGCACCCGGAGGAAACCCACGCACACACGGGGAGGACGTGCAGACTCCACACAGACAGCGACCCAGCCGGGAATCGAACCTGGGACCCTGGAGCTGTGCAGCATTTATGCTAACCACCATGCTACCGTGCTGTCTCTCTCCTCCCCCCCCCCCCCCCCCAAACGCCGGGTCTGTCTCTCTCCTCCCCTCCCCCCCCCCCCAAACGCCGGGTCTCGCCACTTCCGCAGCGGGTGAAACTGACGCGCGTGTCAGTCCGCTGCTGGCCCTTTCGGGAACGGAGATTAAGGGCTTAAAAGAAGGCCCTGACGCCGGAGTCATCCGCACCGCTTTTGCCCGCCGGAAATGGGCGTCACGTCAGTCCGCGGAGAATTTCGCCCCAGGCTTCTCCCATTCCTCTTCCTCTAACACTCGCAGCGTTTCCATTCCTTTCTCCCTCATGTACTTACCCAGCTTCCCCTCAAAGGCATCAATAATAATCACATCAAACATTCCCTATGGTAGTGTGTTTCACAATCAGACCATCAAACACTCCCAGGACAGGTATAGCACGGGGTTAGATATAGAGTAAAGATCCCTCTACACTATCCGCATCAAACACTCCCAGGACAGGTACAGCACGGGGTTAGATACAGAGTAAAGCTCCCTCTACACTGTCCCCATCAAACACTCCCAGGACAGGTACAGCACGGGGTTAGATACAGAGTAAAGCTCCCTCTACACTGTCCCCATCAAACACTCCCAGGACAGGTACAGCACAGGGCTAGATACAGAGTAAAGCTCCATCTACACTGTCCCCATCAATCACCCCCAGGATAGGTACAGCACGGGGTTAGATACAGAGTAAAGCTCCCTCCACACTGTCCGCATCACACTCCCAGGACAAGTACAACACGGGGTTAGATACAGAGTAAAGCTCGTTTGACACTGTCCCCATCAAACACTCCCAGGACAGGGACAGCACGGGGTTAGATACAGAGTAAAGCTCCCTCTACACTGTCCCCATCAAACACTCCCAGGACAGGTACAGCACGGGGTTAGATACAGAGTAAAGCTCCCTCTGCACTGTCCCCATCAAACACTCCCAGGACAGGTACAGCACGGGGTTAGATACAGAGTAAAGCTCCCTCTACACTGTCCCCATCAAACACTCCCAGGACAGGGACAGCACGGGGTAAGATACAGAGTAAAGCTCCCTCTCCACTGTCCTCCAAACATTCCCAGGACGGACTTCCGGTGGCAGCCATGGAGTGAGTGGTCCCACATTTGGTGGCTCCCGCTCCCGGTGGTTTTTTTCGGACCTTTTCCCTGGTTAATAGTTGGATGTGAGGGTGCAGAATGGTGCGAAGAGTGAGTGGGAGAGATTGACCCACTGGTGTATGGAGCCGAGGGCCAGAAGCAGTCTAACCAGGGGGAAATCAGTCGGTTAGAGTTGGTGCGGCGCCAGTGAAGCCCGTGGAGATGGCGGAGGGGCAGGGAGCCCCCCTGACGGCTCAGTGGCCGATGGATCAGCTGGTCAGCTTCCTGATTGAGAAGTTCACCCATAAACGTAAGGAAAGGCTGGAGGACCTGGCCTGAGCGGTGGGTACGACCAATGCAGTGGTCGACCACGTGGTCTGGCGACCCAGGTTCAGGCAGTCCAGAAGATGGAGGAGGTGTCGGGGGAGCACGAGGAGCAGTTTGCCTCAATGGCAGCGGAGATGGGGCTGATGCGTGATCAGCAGAGGAGGCTCCAGGCGAAGGTTGAAGACCTGGACAAACGGTCACACAGGCAGAACATCAGCATCGTGGGCCTACCGGAGGAGGGTGAAGGAGCCGATGCTGGTGTATATGTGGGGAGGATGCTGGAGAAGCAGCTGGGAGAGGGTGTATTCGCACGGCCTATGGAGGTGGATCGAGCTGACAGGGCGTTAATGAGGAAGCCCCAGGGGAATGAGCCACCGAGGGCGATGGTGGTGCAGTTGCACCGAGTGTACCAGGATCTGGGTGCAGAGTTGGCCAAGAGGAGAGCGAGTTTTAACAAGGTCAAGGCGGCCCTCTACACAAGGGGGTGAAGTTTGGGCGACGGTAACCGACACGTCTGTGGGTGACCTGTGAAGGCCGGGAGCTTCAGGTTTGCTTTTTGTTCTCTGTGGAAAGATGGGGGTTTGGTCTCTTTGTTTGGGCTTGGGGAGGGGTTGTTTTTGTTTGTTTGTACGAGTGTTCGAGCGGAGGGGAATCAGTGGGGGGGTGGGATGCTCAGTGCCATGGGGCTGCCAGGCTAGCTGGGCGGGCTAGTACACGGACGTACAGTGGGGGGTGAGTGGAAGTTAGTCGGGGGATGGGGCAGGGGTTGCTGCTGAGGGAATTGGGGGGGGGGGGATGGACTGCTGACAGGGGTCAGGCTTTTATAGTGTAAGGGGAGGAGGATCGGTGACGGTGGGATCCTGAGGGTGGACCTGAGGAGGTGCGGGACATGGGGCGGAGGCTGGTCTAAGAGGGACGATGGTTAGTGGGCACGGGGAGGGGGAGGCAGTGTGCCCCCGACCAGGCTGGTCACGTGCAACATGCCAGGATTGAATGGATCAGTCAAGAGGGCCCTGTGTGTTCGCATGTCAGGGGCTGGTTTAGCACAGTGGGCTAAACAGCTGGCTTGAAAAGCAGAACAAGGCCAGCAGCGCGAGTTCAATTCCCCTACCAGCCTCCCCAAACAGCGCCGGAATGTGGCGGCAAGTGTTTCTATCTGTATTTACAAACCACAAACAACAAGTCTGTTTCTTGTATTGACCAAATGACCACACAACCAGTATGTTCGTCCAAAAGACAGTTTATTATTAAACACCAGACTAATCTCTATGTGCAGTGAGACACACGGCTACGCATTAACAACACGTATCAACTAAGATGGCCTTTACTTAACTCCTGGGTGACCGGCTCTGTGTGGGTAGATAAGGCCTTTATCTGAGTCCCCAGGTGGGTCGGCTGGAAATCGTCAGGGTCGTCTCGGCTGCGGCTCGTCTCTCTCAGGGAGCGATCGTGGGTCTTGAACTTGGCTGGTCGTTATACTGCAGTTGGAGCGGGCACAGGCCGATCCCAAAAGAGACCGGGGGGGTTGTTGGGTTACGGGTATAGGGTGGATACATGGGTTTGAGTAGGGTGATCATGGCTCGGCACAACATTGAGGGCCGAAGGGCCTGTTCTGTGCTGTACTGTTCTATGTTCTATGTTCTAGACCGATCCCTCGTGTGCAGGACCTCTTATCCTTCTCCTCTTTCACGCTCTTTTGGGCGGCGTTAGCTCAGGATCCAATGGATCGATAGGGTCGCAATCACCCTGAGCGATTCTGGCCAATTAGGGGCGGGTTCCTCAATGGCTGGGTGGGTCCTAGTTACTAATGTCCCAAGTACGTACGTCTTTCCAAATAAGGGGAAGCTGGGGAGGCTGCTGCTGTTGCTATTCCTTGATTTGAGTCTATTCTCCTGGGGAAATCAGTGATTGAACTTTAACAGGTGCAAGTTTCAGTTCGGTCTGGTTTTCCTTTGCACAAATCATAGGGGACTGTGTACTGTCTGTGTCCCAACTTGACCACAATTCCCATGATCATTTGCGGGCGGCCATTTAGGTGGCCACACGAGGGGCTTTTCACTGAAACTTCATTTGAAGCCTCCTTGTGACAAGAAGCGATTTTCATTTTTCACTCCATTTCATTTGAAAAGATTGAAGGTGGATGTGGCCATGCTACAGGAGACTCAGCTCAAGGTGGGGGACAGGACAAGACTGAGGAAGGGTGAGTTGGGCAAGTATTTAATTCAGGATTGGACTCGAAAACGAAGGGGGTGGCAATTTTGGTCAATAAGTGGGTGGTGTTTGAGGTGGGAAATGGTGTTCTGATGCTTCATGTAGCATAAGCTGCTTCCTTGATGTATGTTCTCACAAAGAAAGCTCCAGACTATGAAATTAGTTCAACTTGTTTGTTGAACTATTAATACACTTCTTAAATGAGTTTGACTCTCTGCTAATTTAGCTGTTATAACTCAGTCTATCTTTACCAGCCTGCTCGAAGCCACATGCTGGGTGTGATAATAGAATTTACAGTGCAGAAGGAGGCCATTCGGCCCATCGAGTCTGTACCGGCTCCTGGAAAGAGCACCCTACCCAAGGTTAACACCTCCACCCCATCCCCATAACCCAGTAACCCCACCCAACACTAAGGGCAATTTTGGACACTAAGGGTAATTTATCATGGCCAATCCACCTAACCTGCACATCTTTGGACTGTGGGAGGAAACCGGAGCACCCGGAGGAAACCCACGCAGACACGGGGAGGATGTGCAGACTCCACACAGACAGTGACCCAAGCCGGGAATCGAACCTGGGACCCTGGAGCTGTGAAGCGATTGTGCAATCCACAATACTGCCGTGCTGCCATGCTGCTGATCAGCCCTGATGTACTCTCTAGATATCTGTCTGTGAAAAGAGGCAGAGCCTGTGTGCCCTGTCCTTTTAAATGGGTTGTGTAATGCCCCCTTGTGGTGATGCCACCTCTGTGTGTCTTGACTGCTGATTGGTTGTGTCCTATTCAAAGTGTTCATTCGCTGCATGTTTGCATATCATGACTGTCAGAGAATACAACAAAATATAGATAGATTGGAGAGTTGGGCAGAGAAATGGCAGATGGAGTTCAATCCAGGCAAATGCGAGGTGATGCATTTTGGAAGATCAAATTCAAGAGCGGACTATATGGTCAATGGAAGGGTCTTAGGGAAAATTGATGTACAGAGAGATCTGGGAGTTCAGGTCCATTGTACCCTGAAGGTGGCAACGCAGGTTGATAGAGTGGTCAAGAAGGCATACAGCATGCTTGCCTTCATCGGACGCGGTATTGAGCACAAGAGTTGGCAGGTCATGTTACAGTTGTATAGGACTTTGGTTAGGCCACATTTGGAATACTGCGTGCAGTTCTGGTCGCCACATTACCAGAAGGATGTGGATGCTTTGGAGAGGGTGCAGAGGAGGTTCACCAGGATGTTGCCTGGTATGGAGGGTGCTAGCTATGAAGAAAGGTTGAGTAGATTCCGATTGTTTTCGTTGGAAAGACGGAGGTTGAGGGAGGACCTGATTGAGGTCTATAAAATTATGAGAGGTATGGACAGGGTGGATAGCAACAAGCTTTTTCCAAGAGTGGGGGTGTCAATTACAAGGGGTCACGATTTCAAGGTGAGAGGGGGAAAGTTTAAGGGAGATGTGCATGGAAAGTTTTTTACGCAGAGGGTGGTAGGTGCCTGGCACGCTTTACCAGCGGAGGTGGTAGAGGCGGGCACGATAGCATAATTTAAGAGGCATCTAGACAGGTATATGAACGGGCAGCAACAGAGGGAAGTAGACCTTGGAAAATAGGAGATATCCTTAGATAAAGGATCTGGATCGGCGCAGGCTGGGAGGGCCGAAGGGCCTGTTCCTGTGCTGGAATTTTCTTTGTTCTTTGTTTTTTTATTGATCCTGACCACGAGGATTGAAGACTGCGTCCCAGGGGTAATATGGGAGGACCAGAAGGGGAGGAATTTGCCAACCAACATCGCGGGGTGAGGAAGGTGCTGCTGGAGTGGGGCGTGGGGGAGGGGGGCGCTGCTGGAGCGGGGCGTGGGGGAGGGGGGCGCTGCTGGAGCGGGGCGTGGGGGAGGGGGGGTGCTGTTGGTGTGGGCATGGGGGAGGGGGGTGCTGCTGGAGCGGGGTGTGAGGGAGGGGGTGCTGCTGGAGTGGAGCGTGGGGGAGGGGATTTCTGCTGGAGCGGGGCATGGGGGAGGGTAGGTGCTGCTGGAGTGGGGCGTGGGGGAGGGGATTTCTGCTGGAGCGGGGCATGGGGGAGGGGGGATGCTGCTGGAGTGGGGCGTGGGGGAGGGGATTTCTGCTGGAGCGGGGCATGGGGGAGGGGGGATGCTGCTGGAGCGGGGTGTGGGGGAGGGGATTTCTGCTGGAGCGGGGCATGGGGGATGCTGCTGGAGCGGGGCGTGGGGGAGGGGATTTCTGCTGGAGCGGGGCATGGGGGAGGGTAGGTGCTGCTAGTGCGGGGTGTGGGGGAGGGGATTTCTGCTGGAGCGGGCGTGGGGGAGGGGATTTCTGCTGGAGCGGGGCGTGGGGGAGGGTAGGTGCTGCTGGAGTGGGGTGTGGGGGAGGGGAGCGGCTGCTGGAGCGGGGTGTGGGGGAGGGGGGTTGCTGCTGGAGTGGGGTGTGGGGGAGGGGAGCGGCTGCTGGAGCGGGGCGGGGTGGAGGGGGGTTGCTGCTGGAGCGGGGTGTGGGGGAGGGGGTGCTGCTGGTGTGGGGGAGGGGGGGTGCTCTGGAGCGGGGTGTGGGAGAGGGGGGTGCTGCTGGAGCGGGGTGTGGGGAGGGGGCTGCTGCTGGAGCGGGGTGTGGGAGAGGGGGGTGCTGCTGGAGTGGGGTGTGGGGGTGGAGGGGTGCTGCTGGTGTGGGGGAGGGGGGGCTGCTCTGGAGCGGGGTGTGGGAGAGGGGGGTGCTGCCGGAGTGGGGTGTGGGGGAGGGGGGTGCTGCTGGGTGTGGGGGAGAGGGGGTGCTGCTGGTGTGGGGGAGGGTGGGTGCTGCTGGAGCAGGGTGTGGGGGAGGGGGCGTTGCTGCTGGAGCAGGGTGTGGGGGAGGGGGCGTTGCTGCTGGAGCGGGGTGTGGGGGAGGGGGCGTTGCTGCTGGAGCAGGGTGTGGGGGAGGGGGCTGCTGCTGGAGCAGGGTGTGGGGGAGGGCGTTGCTGCTGGAGCAGGGTGTGGGGGAGGGGGCTGCTGCTGGAGCAGGGTGTGGGGGAGGGCGTTGCTGCTGGAGCAGGGTGTGGGGGAGGGCGTTGCTGCTGGAGCAGGGTGTAGGGGAGGGGGCTGCTGCTGGAGCAGGGTGTGGGGGAGGGCGTTGCTGCTGGAGCAGGGTGTGGGGGAGGGCGTTGCTGCTGGAGCAGGGTGTGGGGGAGGGGGCGTTGCTGCTGGTTTGGGGGAGGGGGGATGGGGTTCTGCTGGAGCGGGGAGTGGGGAAGGGGGGTGCTGCTGGAGTGGTTTGGGGAAGGGGGGTGCTGCTGGTTTGTGGTGTGGGGAAGGGGGGTGCTGCTGGTGTGTGGTGTGGGGAAGGGGGGTGCTGCTGGTGTGGGGTGTGGGGGAGGGGGGCTGCTGCTGGAGCGGGGTGTGGGGGAGGGCGGGTGCTGCTGGTGTGTGGTGTGGGGAAGGGGGGTGCTGCTGGTGTGGGGTGTGGGGGAGGGGGGTGCTGCTGGTGTGGGGTGTGAGGGAGGGGGGTGCTGCTGGTGTGGGGTGTGGAGGAGGGGGGTGCTGCTGGTGTGGGGTGTGGAGGAGGGGTTTGCTGCTGGAGCGGGGCGTGTGGGAGGGGGGGTTACTGCTGGAGTGGGGCATGTGGGGGGGGTGCTGCTGGTGTGGGGGAGGGGGTGCTGCTGGTGTGGGGGAGGGGGTTGCTGCTGGAGCGGGGCGTGGGGGAGGGGGGGGCGTTGCTGGTGTGGGGAGTGGGGGAGGGGGGTGCTGCTGGTGTGGGGTGTGGGGGAGGGCGGGTGCTGTTGGTGTGGGGCGTGGGGGAGGGGGGTGCTGCTGGAGCGGGGTGTGGGGGAGGGGGTGCTGCTGGAGTGGGGTGTGGGGGAGGGGGGTGCTGCTGGAGCGGGGTGTGGGGGAGGGGGGTGCTGCTGGAGCAGGGTGTGGGGGAGGGGGGGTGCTGCTGGTGCGGGGTGTGGGGGAGGGGGATGCTGCTGGAGCGGGGTGTGGGGGTGGGGGGTGCTGCTGGAGCGGGGTGTGGGGGAGGGGGGTGCTGCTGGAGTGGGGTGTGGGGGAGGGGGGGGTGCTGCTGGAGCGGGGCGTGGGGGAGGGGGCATTGCTGCTGGTGTGGGGTGTGGGGGAGGGGGGTGCTGCTGGAGCGGGGCGTGGGGGGGGTGCTGCTGGAGCGGGGCGTGGGGGAGGGG